>NC_142397.1:19888333-20188333 GCF_059441095.1 Idiotropiscis lumnitzeri | reverse complement strand
TCATGGAGAAGACAGATGATGGTATGTTGCCTGACATCACCTTCAAATGTTCAGTGTTGCAATTAGTGTTGCATCATTTTGGATTGCTTGCAGGCTGGATGATGGGTGAAAGACTCCATGATGGCGAAAGAGGATGGTTCCCAAGTCGACTAGTGGAGGAGATCCAAAGTCAGGAAGTGCGAGCGCAGAACCTGAGAGAGGCATTCAAGGTTCATCACGCGCAAGAGGGAGGCGGAGCCCTGCAAAGTGGAGCAAAGATTGTCTCGAGAGTGGGACGACCCGTGCCAAAAGTTTCCCAACTCTTCAGTTTGTTGAATGATCCCATGGGAAGAAAGTAAAGCAGAGCGCTTGAAGAAGATGCATGTGCAAAAGCATCATGAACTATGGGCAGATAACTTTCATGCTTCACCGACTTGCTGTCAGTAGCCTCTTTTACACAGAGATCGCATTAAATTGACGCATCAGAGCTGTAACACAAGAGTCGGCAGGTATCCAACATTGCTTTTGATGCAGAACCCAATGAAAGTGGGAGAATGTATGAAGCCAGCACATCTGCAGCGGCATCTTGAAATGAAGCATGGAAGTCACGTTGGCAACAAGAGGAAACTCTTGAATTATAATCAGCTCAAGAGATGATACCTAAGCCTCTCATGTGGTGTCTTTGCATGTCGCTACAGCCAAGAAGCCATTCACTATCACTGAAGACCTGATTACAAATCTCTTCTATGATCCAAAAGAGGACACTTTGTTGATTATTTTTTTTGTGGCGGGTGAAAACTATTTATAACCTGGAATTGTTTGGACGCCTGTGAAAATTCATTTGCGTTTTGAGCTGTTGTAAAAGTGGCTGGCCGAGGGCCACTCATGAAAACTAGTTGGCGAACTCTGCACATTGTGCAAGTGTTCATTTGGATTTGGCCACATCGCTCGGCGCAGACTCTTCTGTTATGGCTCTGATACTTCCACCAATGCTTTGCCCACCCCCCTGCCCCCACCCCCATTTCTGTCTTCTGTAAAAGGGGCTAGTGATTACAGACCAATCAAAACAAGTCATGTTGCATGGCTCATAAATGTGCAATGAAGGCTTTTTTGTTCTTGTTTTGTGCCCGATGCCCTTAATGTGGCGTGTGATACTTTGTAAATGAATATACGTTTGATGAAGAACATAATTGATGGTGCAATAGGCCATGTCCCCAAACTTTGTTGTAGTTAATTTATTGTGAAGATACTGTAAATGCCCCTCAAATGCATGGGAAGGGTTTAACTATTTGATTGTGTTCATTCATTTCATTCTAAAAATGCATAGTAAATGGTATGAGAAGCACCAATGATTACCCAAGTGTCTGTCCATGAATACCGAAAAGAGCGAGTCATCAAAATGTATTTTGGATGTATGATTCCCTGACTACAGCTTGCTTAGACTTCCCAAAAATTCCTTCTGGGATGAAAATATACAATTTCTTGGACCTAACACAATTGTTAGTACCATTTCTATTTGTAACCTATAGATTAACACACAACCGCAGATGATAAAATTGTGTTTTGTTAAATTTAAGAGGTGGCATAATCGTGACAGGTTTGCACTGACTCACAGTGCAGAAGTTGTGGGTTTGAATCTAGGCGCAGCCTTCTTGTGTGGAGTTTGCATGTTCTCTGCGTACCCCTGGGTTTTCCAGGCACTCCAGTTTTCTCCCACATTCCAAAAACATGAAGAGTATAGTATAGTTGAACACACATTTTCCCAAGGTGTTATTGTGTGTGTGTGAATGCTTGCCTGTGTGTGCCCTGCAATTGACTGTCAAACCAGTTCAGGGTGTGCCCCGCCTCCTGCCCAAAGCTAGTTGGGATGGTCTCCAGCACGCCCACGACCCTCATGAGGAGAAATAAGTTGGATGGATAGATTAAATTGAGGATGTAAATGTGTATAATTTATTACGAAGTGTGAAACAGCATGTTTGTAAAGCCTGTATGTTTCTCTACGTTTACATAAATGACAACATTCAAGCGAAAATTAACACACAATTGCTTCATTGTTTCTTGAAATATGTATAGCATTGTTGAGACAATGTGTATGTGTATATATATATATATATATATATATATATATATATATATATATATATATATAGATGATTAAACACATAAATGGGTGTGAATCATAGGATGAGGTAATAATGTGCTGACGATTCTTCTGTATATGATGTGTAATTTGTGTATGTTGCTTGCTAACGTTTAACAAGAATCCAGACCTATTATGATTATGAATTCAACACTTATTAGGGATTCTTCTGTGATCTTTTTTTTTTGACATGCACAGCATTTTCAGATGGAAGAAAATGTATTGTATATACAGCAAATACAACTATCATGAATTTTAACTCTGATCACGTGACAATAATCAGCCAATCAAAGTGGTTATCATTCAATGTTGCTATGTGATTGAAGTGAGTGGGCCAAACATGCTCAGTCCAACACCCTGGACTGGTTTTCACTCAGTCAAAGGGCACGTCGACTACTAAGTTGATTAAGTGGGACTTAAACCCACGTTGCATTCATGGAGGTCAGGTGACTCCGTTTCTTAATTTATTATAGGCTCCAGCGAGGCCATGAGCCACGTGAGGATTAACAGTGCAGAAAATGGATGGATTAATAGTCATTCCAGTCCAGCGTGAAACTCAACAAATATTACACATACTTGAGAGAGAGAGACAGAGAGAGAGATAGATATGGAGGTCGGGGTCTGTCTTCCCAGGGCTATACGCCCCTTGTTAATGACCTGACCCCATAAAGTATACCAGGTATTTTGACATTTCAAGGGAGAAGGAACAAGAAGAGACTTATGGAGTGGTAATGGGATATGGCCCAAGTGACAGAAGGTAGCCACTTTACACTTCATACATCTCACGGGTAACAAGCAGTAAGTACTGCAATAGAGTTAAAATTGGCAAGCAATTAGCTTCTGTCTTCTAAACAGATGTCTTTGGAGCAACAAAATTAGCTTCTTACCGTCCAGGCCTGCGACTTGGTGCCGCGGATGGCTGTTGCCACTCATGCAGTCGAGTATGTTCGCGTCCGCCACTGCATGCAGCCGATTCATGAAGCTGTCTGCGGTGCGGAGCAACTCTGTGTCGATTTTGGATAAACACCTCATTGACGAACCCCAGATGTGGTCTTTTCTTAAAGTTTTGCATCACGGAGCGACATATGCTTTTAGCTGGGGCCGCTTCGTGAGCGTCAATGTCGCGTAGCGAACTTCACGTGCACCCCGGTTGTCTTACATTGGTGAAAAGTTGGACTTTGAAAACACCCAGCACGCCCGCACAAAGAAAATGGATGGATGGACAGACTGAAAAATTCAGAGCACAAAAGCTCCAGCGATGAGACCGACTCCACAGCTGAGTGTGGCCGCATTGGACATGTCATTTTCGGGTGAGTGGTGTCGGGGTACACCCTGAGAGGCCTTGGTGAAAAAAAAGCAAGTCAAGCTTACGCTTATGGATTGAAATCAAATATATAAACGGCCTACTAACACGTAACCAGACAAAAAGACAATCAGAATGCATTATATTTGCTTATATACTGTTGAAATCATGAGTGGCCCCTCCCGTGACTCCCACAAAGACACGGAGGGAGGAGAGAGGGTGTGGCCATATCCCTTCCTTTTAGGGGGAGGTTTTCAAATCATTATTTAGACACCAATTTCTCCAAAACAAATTGATAAAATATAGAATGCCATCTAATATCATTTTCCTGAAAGATTTACATACATTTAGCTTGTTTTTGAAAAATGGGCCATCCTGGCAGGATGTTCCCTTTAAAGCAGACGTTAGGACCCAACAAAAGCAACTACTTCCCACTGCAAAGGTAACCACAAGACTGGAATGCTTCATGTATAAGCAGTGGTTATTTTTCCGTGAGCGGCAACATGCCACCTGGCATTATTTTGCTGTGAAGTGTGCGAGAACTTGGTCGAGAGAGCGGTCTTTTGCCACATTTGACAGAATGACATGAATGCTACCATGATGGGGTCGGCATTGGTGTTGAATTTTGCACGTTTAAAGATGTAATAGATGCAACTGCAGCATTTAAAAAAGTGCAAAGTGTGTCCTGCAGCTGTGCAGATAAACAAACCTTCAAAACAGCCCAGAAATGGGTGTTCAAATAAACTGCTTTGTGAAACAAAACCTGCTGTAACAAATGCCGGAAAATAATACTTTAGGTGTCTCACAGGAAGTTGCATGCATAATAATTTTCTCATGAGCGCCCTCAGGAATACGGTGGATATGTGAACTATAAGGTAGTCAGACATTTATATGGACACCTTAACTACAATGTTGCTCGCTACAAAAATAAATTTGACAACCCTGTTCTAAAATATATTTATACCTAACTTATTTTTGCAGCACACCCTATGTCGGTCAAGCCCCTCATTGGCCCGGGAGAGAAAAATTCCTGGAGGCGTACCTGCATGTATACTTTGTTAATTGATTAATAAAATGTTCCTAATAAAAGTATTTGTTTATCAGCAGTTTCATCATTTAATTGGTGCGTGTCACATTCAGAATGTCAAACATTCCATTACATGTTAGATAGGACCCTGACACCGGTTTATTAGAGGCATAGAGTTTTTACTGCATTAAAGACATGCCTATGCCTGAAAAATTTGTATCAGGTAAAACACAATCAAAGTAGTTCTGCTAAAGTTACTCTTCTGAGAGTAGTGAGAGCCTTTCATACTCGACAAAATACGCCTACCGATTGCAAAATTATTAAAGGCTTGAAGATGTACAAAAGTATCTTAAAGCAAACTCTGAAGTGCACTGGGAGCCAGTGAAGAGATGCCAAGATTGGGGTTACATGATCCGTCTTCCGAGCTCCAGTTAAAAGGCGAGCAGCAGCATTTTAGACCATTTGGAGGTGCTTGACTGGCTGACTCCAAAGTAAAGTGCATTCCAGTAATCTAGCCTAGATGTAACAAATGCATGGATTACTGTTTTGCTGCTGGGAAAGAAAGAATTGTGGGGGCAATAGAGACTATGCTGCTTAACTGGAACATCCCCAAGCATCAATGATTTTTTTTCTTTTTTTCACCTGCCTTCTACGGACAAAAAAATAATGTAGTAATTTGAGATCAGTTTCAAAAACCCATTAGGAAATACAATTATTATAGTGTATCATTACACATCATTCTTCCTGACAACGCCACAAATGGCGAATTTACTATTCAAATCTGCTTACCTCATTATGGGTTTATTATGGTCTTATTTGTCTCCTTTTCTTTCTTACATGAACGAGCCCAATGCAAATAACTCCACACCGTTGGTGTTATTGGGGTTTGGTATTGCCCCCCCCCCTCTTGTAAAGGTATGCCACAGATGCAGGTGGGAGGCGTGATGTCAGAATAAGGAAATAAAGGCACCCATGAACGCACACTGCTGTCTCACATCGCTTCATACACAAACAGTTGGTTGTGGCGGTTTTGATACTATCTGAAGCACTTTTTGTCGTTTGCCCATCTCGTTAGTAGGTTCATCACACGCCCGAGGGACGATTCGTGGGCCAGACTAAAATCAACCTCCGGCCTTTGTTCATCAAACCCTTTTTTTTTTTAAATATGTCACACCCAGCGCCAAAAATGGGCATCCGGCAAAGCCGCAGTGGATCATTCCACCCCCGGGACGGACTGCCCAGCTCTGGTCAAGGTATATGATGATTGACATATAGAGGAAATAATACAGTAATACCCCGGTTATCGCGGTTAATGGGGACCGAGACCACCCGCGAAAACTGAAAATCCGCGAAGTAGCGGCGCACCTTCAAAAATGCTTAAAAAAAAAAAAGTGCGAAGTGGCGGCGCACCTTGAAAAATGCTTAAAAAAAAAATTTAAAAAAAAAAATAAATACATAAAATATATATATATATATATATATATACGGGTAGAGAGAGAAAAATATTATTAAAACTTTATTCCCCAGCCATTATTTTTGTATTTATTCAATTACTTCTTTTTGTATTTATTTAATTACTTCGACTTTTACCTGCTGGTACGCCGTCCGGTGTGCCCTGTGAAATGAAAGGTGGCATTCTTCATTTATTTATTTATTCATTCATAACTGACAGCCTCGCGCTGCGCTCGTGCCCGGGCGGAAGAGGTGCACCTCTCCGGCTTAATTGTCACGCACGCCGGACCTGCTCCCCCGAAGCGTGTCTCCGTTCGGTTGAACTCGGGTTCATTTCGCCCCGCCCGTGCCCGGGGAAGGTGCTCCTATTCGGCTTAACTGTGACACACGCGCCCTCCTCCTCCGGAGCTTCCATTCGGTTAAACTTAGGGGCCGCTTGGAACCGCCCATGGCCGGGGAAGGTGCTCCTCTTCGGCTTACTGTGACGCGAGCATGCCCTCCTCCTCCGGAGCTTCCATTCGGTTAAACTTAGGGGCCGCTTGACACCCCCCGTGCCCGGGGAAGGTGCTCCTATTCAGCGTAACTGTCACGCACGCCGGCCGGCCTCCTCCGGAGCTCTCGTACGGTCCGAACCGCGCGAAACGTCGCCCCGGATCGTGCCCGGGGGAACTTGCTCTTCTTCGTCCACTCTCCTCTTCGCCCACGCTCTTCTTCGGCGCACGCCGGCCGTCTAACCGCTCCAGCGCCCCCTCGTGCCGCTCGGCGAAACTACAATGCCCCCGAATATTTTTTAGACCCGCGAAGCACTGAACCCGCGAAAGGTGAACCGCGAAGTAGCGGGGTATTACTGTATATGGAAAACCTCATCAAGGGCTTTAAAACAATAAAAGTATGCCACTTTATACACAAGTCATATATAATTGATGAATGATTTGAAACATTCCGTGCATTAGTCAGATCACATTTATTGTATTCTCAATTAATTGAATTGATTGTGCAGTCAACCTAAAATAACAACACATACAAGACTAGTTTGAGTAATAATAACTGATATCAATAAATTCATGTCAATACAATATAAAGCTGCTTCCAGATGTTATTTTCCAAGTACTCCGTTTAATGTGCGGTCCATGATGCATTAAGTTTTCCACATTGATCGAGAAAGTTAGCACCAGAAATGATTGCATGTAGTCCGGGTAAACCTGGAGGTCATGCAGGCACAAAAAATAAAAGTACATTCATTTTTTTTCCATCTTAAATACTCATATGTTAGTGCATAAAAAAAGTTGTAATGAAATTTGTATTTAGATTCAGATTGAAAGGATTTATAGATCACATTTAGTAAGTAGAAATACATTTTGAGAACACAATAGTACATAAATTCATTTACAACTATAAAAAAATACTATCTAGCATAAAGAATGTTTGCATTTCTAAAGTTATTTGAGCTCAAATATGTATTAAAAACAGACTTAAAGGCACCATATCATGCTATTTTAAGCTTTCCACAGTTAACTAGAAGCATTAAAAGGAGACACGGGAATGGATTTTCAATCTAGTCCAATCCTACTTCTATAAAAAAAAAATTAAAAATCCTGTCCTGGTCCTTGGCCCTAGCAAAAAATAAAATCCTGTTGCGAAAACAACTTCCATCTTGTGTTACTCCTGTTCAGCATGACTCGCACTCGCGTATGACTCCCAATTTGGAGGTCAGCTACATTAAAAAGCAATAGAAAAACAACTCATTTGTAGAACAGTTTGTCATCCCTTTCTTCTTCATGGGCAATCTGCGGGGTTTTCTTTTCCTACTTGGATAATCCTGCTCCCGTGAACTTTTTATCCAATACTGTCCCCATCCGTAATTGAAGGAAAGGTTGACGCCCATCCTGTGGGAATCCTGTGACATGTGTGTTTCCCCCAAAAAATGACCCCATCTAATAGGCATATATATGATTCGATCTTATCTTTGGCACAATGATGATGTAATTTCTTGTAAAATATAAGTAACTTTGGTGGCTATTTTTCTAACCCGGACGTAAGACGCCTAGTTCACTAAAACCCTGCTTCTCCCTGTGTGGCTGTCACACCACTTTCATGACGTTGTACTGAAGCTGTTTGCTGCGCAGACCACCCACAAAACCGTCATGAAAAGTTGTTATCACTTGGCAGACGATTGGTCCCCCAACAGTCACATGCCCTCCACACACCACTGGCTGCCCCTCTGAATTAAAAGCTCGTTGTTTTCACTCTGTCGGTTGGCGGCTGCCCAAACCCGCCATCACCAAGGCGGGAGCCACAACTGTCGGGCCAGGGAAGCCTCGACGCTCATTCTGTCAGCTGGAGTCTGTTCAATCAAGTGAATGTGATCCAGTGTGTGAACAGAGCAAAAATTTAAGGGCTTCATCGCTGGCTTCTCTGAGAAAGTGGGCCTTTTTTTAATCTGCAGGGGTGGTTCAGAGGTGGCTCCTCACTGTGGTGTAGAAAAGTGACCCACTCGTAGTCTTGGATTGGGCAGAACTGTTGCGTCAGAGGAGGAATGAGCAGGAATGGGTCAACGGAGGAAACAACAGCACTTTGTGGGTGTTCTTGTGAAGAATTACCATTTTAGCATGGCTAAAAGCAAAAAAAAAATAATAAGAAAAATTGATTTAGCATGATATGGCTCCTTTAATGTGTAAATTGTATTTCCCGCACGGAGGCTTGACTTGTATCCCCCTAGTGAATGGAAACAATCACTGTGCACACTCAGCTTGATGTTAAAAATATTCAAACGCTCTGATGAGGTGCTCCGATCGAACAATAGACGTGTTTGAAAACAGAAGATTAAGCCTGGTGTATTGAGGTAATACAAGTTCATAATTCAACACAAGTGAAACCTTCAGCGAGTATTTTAGCAGCCATTTGTACAGTCGAACAAAAATGCCCATTCAAGAGGTTATTTCATGTTATGAGAACAATGGCCTGGTCTGAAAGGGCAACAGTACAAACCTCCCGTACGACAAGCTACCGCTCAGCCTTTATTTTATAGCGGAGAACAAGGTAGGTGGCCAGCCGGAGGATGATAAAGAAAACACCCAAGACGATGAAATCAATGTAGAGCTTGGCGTCTTCTACGTCCAACAGCTGAAGAACTTCCTCGGGCTGTTGGAAGCGACACGCCTTGCCCGGACACTCCAGCTCGGAACGATTCATCCCATAGATGGACAGAATTACTCCTTCAAAACCATACCTGTGGGGAATGTGTAAACACATGAAACGTCTTCTGGGCAAACACAATAAAAATTTTGTTTGTTATTACTTGAATAGTTGAATGCTTGCATCGATGCTCATCATATACATATGGACAAAGTTACTTTGCCCCCCATTGTTGATGATTTGCACTCGTGATGTGTTGTGAGGCCGATACTGCACACACCTGACATATGACACATAAGAGCTCCATTGCAGGTACTTTGGAATTGTGTCAAAGTTCACAAAGAATCCAGAGAATAGGAGCACTGGGATGGCTGTGACTGGTCCAACAAATGTGGCCACCTGTGTACAGGTATGTAGAGTTAGACACGCAGGGCGAACAAGAAAAAAGTGTGCGTGTCCCCAAATTAATTTCTGTATTTCTATTTTACATGTACCTGCAGTGAGGTGGAGGCAGCACCAACAAGCAGGCCGAGGGATTGTGCGACCAAAGAAGTGCAAATGGACAGCGCAATGAAGAGGAGGTAGCGGCTAACCTCAGGAGGCTGCTCTGTCATCCAGTACACGATACTGCAATACATGATGGGGCAGATCACCTGAAACAACATATTATAATAATTAGAATTCTTCTAGATTCATACTCATTTATAATACGGACAGTATAGTATTGTTGAGCCATCGCCACTGACTGAATTTGATGCTTTTATTTACAGTCACACAGACTGCTGTATATTGTATGCATATGTATTGTATTCTGTTTATTTGCAATTTTACCATATAAAGTTGTGAAAATACTGTTGATTTCATTATTGATACATCTAAACCAAGGGTCAACCACCCGTTTGAAACTGAGAGCTACTTCTTGGTTACTGATTAATGGGAAGAATAAACAGTTTGACACACACTTAACAAATTAGATCAAATCTGATTGTGGAGATAATGATCATATTAATTATTTTTCACAATAAATAGGAAACAGATAAATGTCATATGCAACACTTGAGTCACACAAATCTTTGTTGGTGATGACTTTTTCAAATGATCGCTTCAACAACATCCCTAGAAAATTTTAATGTCCCGTCACTGGTGAGCTGATTGTAGAGCAGGGTCACGGGCTACTCAGGTGATCTTTGGGGCCTACCTGGTGCTCGCGGCTACTACGTTAGTGACCCTGATTTACAGGTTTTTGGTAACATACAATTCTGCTGACCATTCATGCTGCTGCTTACAATTATTTCTGTACACGTTTATGACAGTCATGTTCCTATGTCCGTGTCATAACTTAAATTGTTTTGCACCATAGTCTATCACAAACCAAATGCATTCCTAAATCACAATTTAAGTAAACATTTGTATGCCACAGGTGGCGCTGTTGCCTAATAGGTAAAAGAACCACCCGCAGTTCTGAGGTATGGGTTTGGATTTAGGCTTCAAATGAATACAAGTGTGAATGATTGTTTGTCTATATGCGCCGTGTGATTGGAATTATATATCAGGGGTCGCCAACCCTTTTAAAATTGAGAGCTGCTTCTTGGATACTTAATAAAGCAAAGGCTTTGATACATACCTCTGACACAGCAAATCGTCATTATGCCTGCTTGTCTCCATAAATGTTATGGTTTGGTCATGCAATAAAATAGTGACCTAAATATTATCATTTCGAAATTTACACGAGTAGGAATGTAAAGAGAATCGTCACAAAAAAATTAACATAGATCAGTATATTTTTGAAGAATAGAAATCCATAAAAAAAAAGCACTTCTCAAGGAGCCAATATTAGAACAGTCCTGTCGCGAGCTAATTTTGTCTTTGGGGACTACTTAGTGATCATGGGGACCATGTAGCCGTACCAAATTTGTTACAATCGATGGATGGATGGTAGACCGCCCTTTCGCCTTAATCAGTATCCAAAAAGCAGCTCTAAAGTTCAAATAAATTGGTGCCCTGCTGTAGTGTAATGTTGACTTTTGACTCGTTTCATTTAAGACGCACTACTACCAACCCACTTGGAATGGAATATCAGCCATAGTCTTGGCCAGATAATAGGCTTTCAGGCTGTACCAGTAGTTCAGATGCTCCCTCAGAAACACTGACATCTCCAGAGGAACTGAAATACAAGAAATGTGTATACCGATTGACACAGTCAGGAAAATGCTCAAATTGTCACTCACTCCTCTTTTTTCATACTCACAGGTTAACACAGTTGGCATGAGTGCTCCAAACATGAGGAAAAGCATTGAGAAGAAGAGAAATCCAGTGTTGTTAAGCACCTTGCTGGCATCATTACCAATGTTCAGATAGAGCAAGCCTATCAACACACCTATGATGATGTGGGACATCACTCTGAGGTGGGTCAAAACCTGAAATCAGAGTGAGCGGAACGTTATTTTAAAGTGTACTATGTCTGTATTGTATATGTATGGCAATGTAATCAATTACCTGGTCTCGACAAATCGTGATGAAGGTTCTCTTGAAGAGGATGCAGAACTGTGTCAGTGTGCTTGTGGCAAAAGTATGTCTCTCGATTTGTCCAATATCCTGAGCAAGATATAGACATGAGGTTTTATAGCACCGTACGTACCTTCAGAATTAGACATAAATTACGTGCAACTATCTTCATTACGTTATTGGGGTCGGAGATGGAATTGCATTCGCGTTTTTTTGGTTTGGTTGAAAAAAAATTCAGTTGATTCAGAAAGATGCCCGCCCGCACTTTACTTTACTGCCCACCTTGGAGTGTTCTGTGGTATAGACCAATGATCCATTGTTACCACACTGGTTCTTCTTCTCTTCTGTTGCACACAGTCCTCCCTGGACTGCTTCAAACAAAACTGGGTTCAAGTCTCCATACTCTCCTGATGCCACTTCAATGACTGAATCGGAGAGATGTAATGTTAATGAAAAAGAGCAAATTATTAAGAAGTCTGATGATCTTAAAGACATTGCTGAACAAGAATAGACCTACTGAAGTCTGCAGGGTTATGATAGGTAGGACAGTAAAGTCCCAGTCTCTTCAAATAGGGGATGAGGTAGGGGACTGTGCCTTTGTAGATGCACTGACCCTGACCAAGAATGTAGAGCTGTGAAGACAGATTTATTCAATCAATGGCTTTTAGGGTGAGATTACGGAGGATAAATCAGTACAAAGCGAATAAAAAAAAAAAAAACAATTTAAGATTCACGGAGAGGCAAAGGTAACTAAAACTTAAACAAAGAAGGAAGCTAAATCAATATCTACTCATTAATACAATGGAAAAATCAACAAGCATGTCACGATGAGTGGTATGAAACATGATGTATATGACAAACAAAAGATTTCCCGCAGTCAAAAACAGGTTCAGAGAATAAAGAAAGGCAAGGAGTTGAATGAATGACTCGTGGAACAAAAGCAACAGGGCAGGGCAAATGAAGGATGATTAATGAGTATTGGGAATACCAAAACATATTTGAACTAACAAAAAAAGAAATCCGAAGCTAGAAAGCGGCATCAAAACCTTAATAAATTAACAAAATCAAGAACAGTTGCAAAACTTCTGAGTTTATGCTTCTGCCGTATGCATTATGTAGTATTTATTATCCAAATTTTGAATCCATATTGAAGTGCATGTGTGCTGTTATGAAATCATGTATACCTTGTCAAACATCTCAAAAAGTTTCCCACTTGGTTGGTGGATAGTGCAGATTATAGTCCTTCCTCCCAGCGCTAAAGAACGCATTAGGGACACTACCTGATAGCATGATGCGCTGTCTAAGCCACTGCAGGGACAAACAAAGACAAGTTGAATGAGCACAGAGAACAGGTGGTCAACCGAAACAGGGTTACTCATCAGTCATTGCATAAGTAAGGGACCGAATAAACTAGAATGTGCTATTTACTGTATTGTCGTATTAGTTTTGAAAAAAAAAAAAAAAAAGTAAGCACATACTGTCAGCCTGTGGCATTGCCGCCATCAGAGTGTCAATGTGTGAGTCTATACTCTGAGTCTATGTATCCATTGTGAACCGCTTTGATTGTGTTTCAAAGAAGCGCCATATAAATCTGATGCATTGTTATTAAATAGCAGATTTAATACTTTAACTGGCATGTTCTGTAAAAATACCGTAACACAGTTATTCTAGTCATGTACGCTAATCCAAAATACAGTCGTTGCATATACTGTTAAAATAAATAACAGTGGACATGGTGTAAAATTACCACACCACCCACTGGTATCCTATGGCAATATGATGTAATTGAGAATACAGTACTGTACTGTTAAAATAAATGACAGTAAATTCATTCTAAAAGGACAGTTATTTTACAGATTTTAAATCACTGTTATTTTACAGTGAGAATCTTTACAGTATGTCCAACGCGCACAATGGCGCAAGTGCCTCTATATGCCCAATTCTACCAGTGCAAGGTCTAACAAATTGCCAAAAGAAAGAAAACTCCACACATGCTGACAATTAGACATACACTGGGAACAAAATTAGCATAGGAGTTTGTAAATGTGATTGGATGAGTGAGTGTTCAATATGATTAGTCCTGGAGTTGGGCCAGTAAAACAAAGGATGCAAAAGTGCGTGAACAAGCTTGTGTTTGGAGGCGAAAGTGCACACAGCGATATGTCAACTGCAAAATATCAATGAGTACGAATCGACGTAGACTCAAGTAACATGAGCTCAACATCGACTATGTGACAATGTTGAAGCTTTTACAATGTTAATTACTGAGATATGCTCATCTAAGGTTATCAATATGACTTCAATATTTTTGCTGAGGAGTTATTTACATCTGACAGTTTACAACATTTTCGGCATCAGACTTTTATAATTCAGTAATTTTTTGGGGCATTATTTTAACTTAACAAGTGGCCCTGTGACTTATTATACAGACACAAAAATAATTCAGTACCTGAGTAATAGCACACAATTTAAAATATATGTAGCGGTCAACAGTTTAGTTTTTTTAATGGTGTCTCACCTGGTGGGCTCATCAAAAAACATCACTGGCGGATTGTTGACCAGCTCGAGGGCAATGGCGAGCCTTTTACACTGACCACCTGATAGTGAGCTAGTACGCGTGTGAGCACAGTCAAGAAGCCCCAAGGCAATCAGAATCTCGTTGACCTATCAAAAAGAGATGGACATCAAGAGAGACAATAAGATATTTGGGGGAATCCCAGTCAGCATCAACGTACACATCCTCTTTTGTTTGCTGACCACAGTCAAAATGTTTCTAGCCACAAGCCAATGAATGCCAGTTGGGGGTTTAGTAAAGTGCTTGGCAGTCCTTGGCCAATGACAATAGTCCTTAGTTTTTACTCCATGAGGGGCCCAATGTGTCAGGATCCGTGTTTATGTGTAGTTAGTAGTCAATCAGCTCCCTCCAACCCTTTGTGGCTGGTCCAGGTGTTCCTTGTTATCACGTCAATTTATTTGTATATAGTTCTCTGGTTCCTCTCAGTCTCGGTTGGGTCATTGTCAGCTGTTGCATGTCCTCTGTCTCTCGTAGTCAAGTCAAGTCGATTTAGTTCAGTTCAAGTTTTGTTGAGCCCTGTACTTGAGTATTTTGTTCATCAAAATACTTTTTTTGCCTTTTTGTTTTTTTTTTACATTAAATAGCTCTTTAAATTACTCCTACCTCACTTCCCTGCATTTTGGTCCTCCTACGCCACAACCGAAACCTGACACAATGTCTTTTAATGATCAAGTTTCATCTTTTTGGCATTGTATATATTAAGCATTTAATCATTTCGAGCTGAACACACCACATTACAAAAAAAGACTGCTTGTTTTTTGCCAATTACTTTAGTTTTGGTTGTCGCTGTAATTACATGCACCTTGGTGTCAGATTAAGCAAAGATTGATTAGCACATCGTTACTTTTGAGCTTGTCATACACTGCAAGAAATTGATAAATTGCCCTTGTGTACTTTGTCTGCTTTTTGTAATTTACCAGTTTTTTCTTCACATCAATAGACTCGTTGAGCTTCAAGTTGGCTGACACCTGTAACATAATTATAACAATGCAAACAGTGAATAACAACAAATCAGTAAGAACACACAATATGTAAATGTTGAACTAGAATCTGTTTCTGCTTACCATCATGGCTTCTCGTGCAGTCAGATGTGGCAGCAACATGTCTTGCTGCATGATATAGCATGACATTTTCCGGAAAGACCTCAGGTCCCTAGGCCTCCCATTTACAAGGATTTGACCCTTCATTCCTGTTTCCCTAATCAAAATAAAGGATACATTAAATTGGAACAGAAAATATCAGACTACAAACAATATAATATGCAAAACAGAACAGGGGATATTGTTTTACATTTGAACCTGCTTTGGATTTGGTGCTGCTTGAAAATGCTGATTTTACTCAGGGCAAACAAGGACAACCCCCCCCCCCCCTCAACAATTTTAGCATTAGAAGAGGGTTAGCTTACCTGTATCCTGCCAAAATGTTCATTAAGGTAGACTTTCCAGCACCCGAAGGACCCATGATTCCGACAAGCTCCCGACTGCAGAATTTCCCAGAGAGGCATTTCAATAAGGCTTTAAATCCTAATTTTAAAAAAATGAAGATGAACACAACATTGATTATTTCTGGATTTTTGTGCTGTATGTAAATACAATTAATCTAATGAAGCTGGGACATTGCGTCAAGCATAAATAAAAACAGAATTGAATGATTTGTAAATCAAAAATGTTTGCTTTGAATGTTGTAAATTAACGGCTTCATTACGTCACCGTTTCTTTGTGACTTATTTCTTTGCTGCTGTAATTTCCCCATTGTGGACATCTTTTACAATTGTGTTTTTTTTTTACCTTTTCATAATGCGGCACCCATTTTCAATGAGAGACAGGTCTGGACTGCCCCAAAACTTTCATGTACCCTTCAACATGAATGACCCTTTAACCGACATGAGGCATGGGTAACGTAATTTACTCATGCCATTGGCACTAACACAGCCCCAAATCATCGCAGAGGCTATCTTTTGAACTTTGCGTCCATCACAGTGGTTCGTTGCCTCTTTGCCCCCGGAGGACATAATGACCACATATTTTCAAAATAATTTGAAATGTGGACTCGGACCAAAGAATACTTTTCCACTTTGCATCAGTTCATCTTAGATGAGCTTGGGCCACAGGAGCCGGCAGCGTTTCTCAGTGTGACTGAAAAATGGCTTTTGCGTTGTGTTGTACATTTTTAAATTGCACATGTAGCGGCAAACTATATTTACTGACATTGGTTTTCTGAAGTGTTTGTGCCCCCATGTGCTGATATCCTTCACACACTGATGTCAGTTTTTTGATACAGTGCTGGCAGAGGGATCATGGATCACGGGCATTCAATGTTGGTTGTCGGCCTTGCCGCTCACATGCCGTGATTTCTCCAGATTGCCTGAACCTTCTTACTATATTATGGAACGTTGATGATGAAATGCTTAAATTCCTTACAATTATATGTTGAGGAACATAGTCCTGAAAATGTGTTTGACTATTTTCTGACGCAGTTGTTCACAAAGAGGTGAACCTCGGCCCATCTTATTTTATGAATGACTGAGTAATCCAGAGAAACTCCAATGATACCCAATCAGGGCACACACCTGCCCCCAATTATTCTGTTCACCTATGGGATGTTCCAAACAGCTAGTTTAATGAGCATTTTCAACTTTTTTTGCTGTTGCTCTTTTTTTGTCACTTTCCCCAGCTTGTTTGGAATGTGTTGCAGCGATACAATTTGAAGTTAATGATTACTTGACTACAAATAAGAAAGTTTGACAATTTGAAAATTAGATATCTTGCCCTACTCAGTAAAATAAAGGCTACCATATTTTCGCGGCCAAAAGACGTGCCAAATCAAAGGGCGCAGCTTCAGTTGTGGGTGCTATTTCTGTATATAACACATACACTGAGCTCACCGCTCTAGAGCGCGCACGCGTGTTGGGTCGCAAACACACTGGCTCGCGCACACGCAGGATCGCGCAACGAGGGCTGGCTGTTTTTTTTTTTTTTTTCAGAGTCTGTTGTCTGAACCTGTGATGTTTCTTTCTTGCAATAAAATTAATGATAAGACAGACTACGACATCGTGGACAGCTACCCTTTTGTCCAGCTAGTCCCGCACGTACATACTGGTCTGTTCTAACTGACTGTCTCAAACCATCACTAAAAAACGTACTCACAGGATTTATTTGTCACAGTCGATTCTGCGCACTGAGGTCTTAGACTTTAACCAGCAAAGTGTGCTAACATGCACTCTGAAATTCCCTAAGGGGCTTCAGGCCTGTTGGTTGAGAGAATGGCACGTGTATACATCTGTGGGTCTCAGGTACTGCGGGTCTCAGGTAATAGACAAGGCGTGTCGCATCATAGGACGCCCCCTGGCTAATTTGGTAAATATCTGGGACTTTAAAGTGTGCCTTATGGTCATGAAAATGCTACTAAGAATATAATATAATATTCAGTTTTTAAATATGTTTAAATTCCCCAACTTCATTGGAATTGGGGTTGTAGTCAAGTTATAAGAAAAGGAGCAGCCATATCATTATGTTTGTTAAAACATGCAACCAATCAATACAGTCATGACAAGAGACACATAGAAACTCTAAAATACCCATCCGCCTTGAACCCCCAGAATCATCCATCCACTGTACATTTCTAACAACCATTGCTTAATGCAACATGATACAATTCAAATGTGTACAGCAGTGACACAATTTGAATTTCAGACTTTCACACTCCCATGACACATTGGATGTCCAGTAGTTCAGATGATACAGGAAAAGGAATCAGAGTAAACATCCAGTTGGGACCACCACTTGAAGGGCTGATATTAAGGGCTCACTTTTCATAGACAGTGTATCTGCACCATTGTGCAAATCGTGGCATTTCCTGATTTTTGTTTGCGAGGGTGGGGCCAGTGGTGACCGGTGGTGGATTGACAATTTGGTGGCAGGAAGTCAGTCTAAAGTTAAGCCTGCTCAGACCATATCTAAAGACTGGTCTAGCCCCATTTTGGTGAATTTGATCAGTGTCATGTTCAGTGGCTGACTTGTGGTATTTTTCCAGTCCCTAAACTTGGTGGATGGGCAAAGCGTCCAGTGCAAACCTGCTTGACATTCCAATCAGCTGGATATAAAGGTGCTGGAGAAGGAGAAGCTGGTCGTTGGAATATTGTTGCCAAGTTACTCTTTGTCTAATTCTGTTTTTAGTATTTCCCGTCTTTTTTACGTTTGTTTGTCCTTTTTTGTGTAGTTAGGATTTAATTTGTTAGTTCTAGGCATCTGTCTTTCTCCCAATCGAGCGATCAGTGATGGGGCGGTCTCCAAGTTCCCAGTCCCAGTTCCCCCAATAGATCTCAAAGTTTTAAGTAAAGGCAGAAGTGTGCGTTCAAGAACTGCTGGTTTAGAGTTTCATACATTCGGCAGTAATTACTGTAGTTGGAAATTCACACACTAAAATAAATTTGCAGAGACTGTTGAAGATTACATTGCAAATGTGGTGGTAAGCTACTGTATGTCTGCATATTCAAATATGGCTAAAAATAGCTGGGAGAGTATTTTTTTTTTCAGAATGAGTAACGAGATTGATGGTAAAATTGCTCACTTCCAATTAAGATGCCTTTAAAATAGTTGTCATTGTCTCCTCGCGCTCGTTTGAGCTTTCGCCAGGCAATCCAGTTTCCACATCTCCCTTCGACACTCAGGGATTTTGAGTTTCTTTGAGGGCGCATTTCATAGTCAGAGCAAGTCGAATCAAGTGTTGTGAAACCTTTGCCTCCAGGGGATCACCTAATTTTAAAAAATATTTTGATCTTTAACTGCTTTCTTTAAGGTGATCAGGATACACCTCACATGACTTTTACTGAATTGAAATGAAAGATTGAATGTGCAACTTATGTTTGAGTTTGAAAAGCATGCGTCAGATACGTGCAGTGTGTGCCATATAGATTTTCATTTGGAATATGTGCTGATTTAAAGAGGCAACACAGTGAAGTGCAAAGTGTGTGATTTGCAGTGAAGTGTGGCTCCAAAGTATGACTACAAATGTATCAATTATCAATCAATTAGTTAATTAAAAATAAAAATTCTGTAGATAGTGGTTAAGTGGTTCAACAGTCATCGTGTCTTGAAAGCCTGTATCTCACTGAGCAACGAACGCTTGCGAATGTAGTGAATTTTGGGTTCCGGCAGTGTTTGCAAAACATGTTCAAAATTTCTTAGGAATCCATTGTTTCGCTCACAGTGGCAAGCGTTTGCAAAACAGTCGTGAGCATTTGTAAAGTTGCAAGATGTGTCACTAGTGTTCTTTTTTTATTCACCAATGCTAAAGACCAGATCACCACGGTTGCACTATATGTCCTCGCTCAGTGAGATCAACGCGCGTTCGCCACATTGATCATCATGCCATGGGAAATTAGGCGCAAAAGAGGAAGGCAATGAGTACCGTATGTTGTAAGCCTGTTTGGAAGTGTTTCAAAAGAAAGAGCTGAAGTAAAATGGAGTTTAAAGACAAGGCCTGTAAGTCTAAAGTTTTTTTTTTTTTTGTCAAATTTGATGAGTGACACATAATTAATTTCCATATTATTGAAATCCAACTGAGATGGTGAAAGTCGATTATTGACAAATCAAAATCCGCTAACTTTGCAAGTATTTGCTGCTCAGTGAGATACAGCCTAGAGCATTTGAGGCAAAAGGGAATACACAACTTGACTGCAGCCAGCGGAGGTATTGTTGATTCGTTGTCAATTAGTTTGTGGTATGAGGGACATGAGGTATGAGTAATGTTAATAAAAGTACTGTTGAATAAACCATGTGGGGGTGTGGGGCATGGAGCTTTTAAAATGTATTTAAAGATCAGATTCTTAAACGACAACAAAGCTAATTGGTTTTGAAATTCCCATTCCTAAAGTATATCCTAAAAAAAAAATCAGAAAAGCCAAATGGATGATTTAACCAACTGTTTGGATGAAAAATGAATTTAATGTGCATTACCTCTCCTCCTACAGCACGATCCCTCTTGAATGGTGTAAGAGATGTCAATAAACTCAAGATCCACAGGTGAGCGTTTGGGTAGATGGGTGAAGCGCTGTGCTTCTGTGAGCTGGTTCTCAACCTTCTTTAGCTTCAACATGGAAGCCTCCTGTTGCTGAGTACCTCCATTACAAATGATACTGTCGTCCATGGAAACACTGACGCAATCGGGTTCCAGCGCCTTGTTATCCATACTCGTCCTCTGTGAGCATGAGATAACAGAGAAAGCGTTAATCAGACAGATTTTAGTTACAAACTGCCCTTTTTTGGGGCGAGTACATGATTCAAGTTATCAAGTGAGCTTCAATTAAAAAAGTTCAACTTTGTAATTTGGCAAATATTAGGATCGTTTTTGGAGTGCAATTCCATTCTCCTGCCAGACTCTAAGGAGCAGAAATATGTACTCAAACGCAAGCTGACGTCAAAATTGAGATCTAATCTACTTGTTTTATACCGAGCACTGTAAAAGCGGTTCCCAAGTCTGAGGTGGTACAGTAATTTGTCCTCTTTGAGGCAGAGGTCTCATCTAATGTTTCATGGGGGTTCTTAAGCCTCTCAGGGATTAAAATCAACTTTCTTTTCTAGCCTTGATCTGTTGGGAGGAGGAGGGGCTGCTTCTACCTCCTTGTGAAAAAATCTGCAGACTCATGTACGATATCAAGCCGAGCTAATGTATGGGAAATGGAACAGTCTTTCACTTGCCCTCCACTTCACACCTAGACACAATTATTTGACTGACAGCATGATGTGGGATGTCTGAACCTTTTCTTTTAGGTAGCAGAGGGTTCTGATAAAGAGAAAGCAGGGAATAGGAGAGACACTTTTCATGCCAACATGTCACGAGTCCATCTGGATAGGCGAAAGGAACTCAATGGCCCAAGATCACACCACGTCAGGTGCAATGTTTTGCTTCAATCACTTTTGAGATTTTTTACATCAAGAATACAAACATAGACAAAATTGTTGGTACACCACTGTTAATGAAAGACAAACCGATAGGGATAATAAAAATAACTTGAATCTGACAAAAGTTAAATAATTGTTTGTTTTTTTTAAATCCTGAAAACTAACTAATGGAAATCAGACATTTCTTTTCAACTCTGGTGCAAGCAGAATTATTTAACAAAATGTGAATTATTAAAAAAAAAAAAAAACTTATTCAACAGGCTTGGACAAAAATTGGGACACGTTCAATCAAAGTGTGTCCGCTAATCGCAAAGGTGTCTTCAAATTTGGATTCAGTTTGTTGGCCTATTTAAAGGGTTACAAGTAGTCACTGTGCATTTTGGTGACATGGTGTGTAATAAACATTAAACATGGACCAATAGAAGCGAAGGAGAGAGTTGCCTCAGGAGATTAGAAAAGAAATTATAGACAAGCAAGTTAAGATAAAGCCTATAAGATCATCTCCATGCAGTTTGATGTTCCCGTGACTGCAGTTGCACGCATTAGTCAGAAATTTAAGATCCACGGGACTGTAGCCAACATCCCTGCACGTGGCCACAAGAGCCAAATTGATTACAAAATTCAAGTGTCAGATAATACAAATGGTAGCAAAAGAGCCCAGAACAACTTTCAAAGAAATGAAGGGTAAACTCCAAGATCTTGGCACATCACTTTCAGATTGCACCATACATCATTTGATTTCATTTGAGATGACCAAGGACACCACTGGAAAAAAAAAATCATAACAAAATCAGACTGGGATTTAGCAAGCTAGATGGCGAAGCTTCAGAGAGAATGTTCTGAAGACAGACAAGACAAAATTGGAACTTGGCAACTCCATGTTCACAAATGTATATATATTTCATGGGTTTATTTTCATGTTAATTTACATTAACTATTTATTTATAATTAATTTTGTCAGATTCATGTCTATTTGTGACCACTGTGTTGTTGTTGTTGTTTTTTTCATTAGAGGCATACCAACAATTTTGTCCACACGCTTAGCTGGATTAACAATTGAAAACTGGCCGACATGGTTTGACACAATCAAACAATGTAATGGAAATTAAAGGAACAAAATCTAAAACTGTGAATTCATATTTCTTTCACCCAGAGTTTTAGACAAGAGTTGTATTTATCGAAGTATTTATTACAAAGTGAGGAATATTTCCCTTAGGCACGAGTAAAAAAGCAATGCAGACTGCGCTTATGACATGCTTCCATATAAATTGACTCTCAAGAGTAATGAGACAATTTATCACTTCATGATATGATATGACATGCCTAATCCACATAACAGTCTGTTTTCTACAGGTCTTAAAAAAAGGTTGCATAACCTTACAATGGAATGTGAATGTTTCTGGAACCAAAGCTGAACTGACATGAACTATGGCGACGTTTTCTTGTACAGAGAAGTTAAAACTCTGGACTCAATGACACCCTTATCCTTAGGGTCGGCAAACCACATGAGCTATCCAGGAATATGAAATCTTTCCACCGAGACAGTGAGAGGAAGAGAACATCCTGGAAGAATATTTGCAATCATGTTTAGATTCACCGTGGAATTATCAGTGGAGCTAGAATTCAAAAGTGTAATCTCACAAATCCGTTTTGCCACGATAAATGATTGTGACTGCATTGAAAGAACCAAGAACCTGCGAGCAGATTGTAACACTTCCTGTCTTATTATTCATCAAATGGTCTTTCAAAAGAAGGGTATGTTAGCAAACAAGGTACAGTTCAGCACTCTTTCTTTTGCAGGAAAGGTCAAATGCTCTTTTAAAAACAACAACAAAAATCAAAGCACATGACCTGTCTGACTGACAAATTGGATGATGTGAGACAACTGAACGTAACTTTGGTGTTACTAACTATGGGTTTGGTTTTTACGTTGAATTGATGGAGAAGTTCATATCGAGGCACATTTTTAATTGCAGTGGTCTTCATTTTATACATCAGGGCACACAATGGTCAAAATGTTTGACAAAGTGGTCTAGACGGTGCAGAATCCATGGTTCCAATTCACATGTTCTGCCGATGCTTGCGTGGGTTTTCTCAGGGTCCTTCAGATTCCTCCCACGTTCCAAAACATGCCTCTTAGGTTCACTGAAAACTCCAATTGTCCAGAATTGTGAATGATTGTTTATCTATATATGTACTTATAATCATGTAAACACATTGAGTTATCTTGTGTAAATGTATAAATAAAGCATTTCCTATTAATGCCTGATGACCAGTCCAGGATGGACCGCGCTTCTCACCCAAAGGAAGCTGAGATGGGCTCCAGCACATCCACGGCCATAATCAGAATAAGTGAAATCGAAAATGGATGGATGTTTTGGCAATGACAAGGGAATGCTTTTATTTGCTTTGTATGCAGTATGGTAGTGGTACCACTCACAGATTAAAAAAAAGACACTTTACTTTTGGTTTATTTATTAAGCGAGGCTGAAAAATATATGATGTTAATTTGAAATGTGACCAGCGTCTCTCTGTTCCATTCATCTATGATGGACTCATGATGCTTATCAAGATATTGATAATTGTCGTATTTCACTGACATCAAACTCACAAGCTAGCAAAAGGAGTAAAAAAAAAATATGGCACAATATGAGAACATTTATTTTGCACATCTCAAAAAATCTGAATTAAAACCCGGCCAAAAACCAAAAAAACAATCATCATCTTCAGTTATCAGAACGCCTTGCTTTTATTTATTGCTGACAACCGTCGTGCAACAAAGGTTCAGGGGAAAATTACTTTTTTTGTGTGTCTGAAGGTGATGGGAATGAGGTATTCGTGCCGGGTGTTACGATACTGTAGATGGGTTTGCGCGAACGCTTTGTGATACTTCAGGATTACTACGGTAAGAGTATTTAATAGAAGTAGGCGTGTGAAGTGATTGTGCTGTTATATAACGTGACAATGCTGAAACACTGTATATTAAGATCAGACCTAGCAAAGTAGGTTAACAGTGCAGGTCTCCCATGACTTTGTAAGCTCAATTGCTGAGGAGGCTTAAAAGGGGAACAGAAAGAGAACCATTTCTTCATTCAAGCTACAGTAGCTGCAAAAACCTCGAGTTGCAAATTAAAATCGGTCTGTGTGTTTAGGAGCAGTTTTACTCACACAAACAGTGAAACATCACAGAGAATGGGAAGTGAAGTGCCACGAAAATAATTAAAACAATGTTGATGAGGTACATTATGGGCAATCATTTTCAAGTCACAATTAAGTTTATGAGGGTAGACTGCTCGACAATTTCAGACACATTGTATTTACAGGTCAAATAATCAAAGTATATAATGTATTAGCAAATGGATCATAACAGGCTTTACTTGAATTTCCTAGCAAGGCAACTGAGATGGGTTCACTTTCTTATTACAAGTCATTAAATCCAAAACAAAGCAAAGCAAATTGTTTTAATTCTCACAATTGTATCATATAATCTTGACCATTTCTTTTTTAATTTTTAGTTAGTTATTAGAAAAAGTTAGACGTTCCTATTGTTCATGTCATTTCCTGCTTTTTTCTCTCTGTGGATTCAATGAGGCACTTTTAGGTTCCCAATAGAATAAAACATGTAATATACGTCCCTCCATCAGGAAAAAATAGAAATAAAGAAAACAATTGAATTAGTTTGACAGAGAAGGCGGCTTAAAGGATGAATAATTGGCCATAAAGGGTACCTTTTAAGTACCTGCCTCAAGATAGCACTTTTTTTTTTAAAAACAGCATTCACAAAAACAACCAAAATACACTTCCGGTTAATTTGAAATTTAGACAGTGATCTTACATTATTTGTTGTCACGTATGAAGTCCGAGATTTGTGATGGTCCTGGCTTGAGTCTTGAGTATCCAGCCGTGAGTGTTCTACACCATCTCTGCTCGCTGGGCCTCAGCTGACAGGGCGCATCAGTGCAGGAGGGACGTGGGTGGAGGGTTGACTTGGAGTTAACTTGGTAGCTGGATACTGTAGAGGCGTGGAGGAGGGGCTGTTCTGACATACCTGAGTCACATGGAGGATGAAGCACCTCTTGGAAATGTCACTTTATTCCATTGGTGACAGATGTGGGATTGCATTTACATGAAATGTACTTTTACTTCCTCTTAATAATTGTGTTTCAACTACAGCTTTACAGAAAAGTACAATAAGAGTTTAACTTGATGTGGAAGTTCCCCATAAGTAGGTCATACAAAATGCAAGGCGTGTCCATTCAAAACTGTACAGTCTCATGATGACTTCGTATGTGGAGCTGTCTCATTATCATGACAAAAACTGTTGGATTGTAGAGAAACTCTAAATGACTCCAAAATAGTCCTCAAGTGCAAGTTTTACTCAGGCCCAGTCCAGTCTTTTCTTTTTAATAGTTTTTCAACTGTAAATGGAAGCCTTTATTCGCATAAATACAATTTTACAATTATACTGTGTTGTTCATAGTTTTTCCACAAATAAAAAAAAGCTAACTGAGTGTAATGTCACACAGTGCATTGCAATATATTTTAACTGCTGCTAGAGTTTAAAACACAATAAAAATAAAGTTATAGAGAAAATGAAGAGAAACGTAAAGAATCCCGAGAGGTCAGATGGAGGCAGACTGAGTGAAGAAGCTAATAAAAATAATCAGAATTTAAAAAATGGGCACACAGAGATGATTATATGGCAGACTAGCAGCCAGCAAGATACTATACTTCAATTAAGCCCTGAGACAATTTAAGAAATTCTGTAGGTGCTGCTGTTTTGATTAGCAAAAAATAAACAAAACAGGCTATTGAGCAGTAACTGTCTGATAAATTATTCAATAATGCTTATAATTTATAATATTAATATTTTGACACAAGTTTAGGTTGTATTGTTACAACAATTAGACTTCAAGTTTTCAATAGGGACTTGTGAGATTTATCAATGGCGTCGATGTCTCCGAGTTTAAATGCCTTGGAGTATGTTTCATGTTGTAACTGCTATGACACATCATGTGGAAGTTGAAGACACAGTTGAATTCCTCCGTGGTTGGGAATGTGACAAAAAGACAACAAGCCACAACTTGTCCACCAAAGTTGCATATACCGTACCCGTTTCAACATGAAAACTCTGGGTATCTATTCATTCATCCATTATCTGAGCCACTTTTCCTCACAAGGGTCGCAGGCATGCTGGAGCCTATTCCAGCCGTCTTCAGACAGTAGGCGGGGTACTCTTTGAAATGGTTGGCACCCAATTGCAAAAAAAAAAAAAAGATAGAAAACTGCAGACAGGAAAATGGAGCCCGAGATCGAAACCTGTACCACTTAACTGTGAGACGTGCAAACCAGTCGGCCACCGTCGCACCCATGAAAGTTCTATACAATATATATATATATATATAGACGCTTTATTCTTTATCTTTATGTGTTTCGTCTATATACACACACACAAACACACACAGTACTTTCTGGACTATAAGCCGCTACTTTTTTCCGAGATTTTGAACCATGCAGTAAATACAACGATGCGGCTTTTCTGTGGATTTTTCTTTCACTGGTAGGGGTGTTCTATAGTTCAGAAAATACGCTAAATAAATCTTGATTTTTTTTTTTCTGTTGGGTCTGTTGTTTTGATTCGCAAAGTTGTTGCCGCGTTAAAAGGCACGGTTTTAAGAATCTGTTTATGTACATGCAGAGGAAACAAAAATATATTAAAAAAAGTGTGTATATATATATATATATATATATATTATATATACACACATCCATTATCCGATCCACTTCACCCCCACACAAAGACAAACAAACATCTGCGCTCACAATCACACACATTTACAATACAATACAACTTTATTTATGTAGCGCATTTCACAACAGCTAGAGCTGTAAAAATTTAGTGTGTTCAATCAACCTACCATGTATGTTTTTGGAATGTGTGAGGAAAAACCTGGAAAATTTCAATGCGGGCAAGGGGGACAACATGCAAACTCCAAACAGGAAGGCCGGTAGCTGGAATCGAACCCTGTAACTGCGTCCTGTGAGGCCAGCTGCAAACCAAGGATGCTTGTGGAATGTGGGAGGAAACTTGAGTACCCAGAGAAAAACCACGCAGGCAAACCACAGAGAATTCAAGCCCACAACCTATGCTCTGTGAGGCGGACATGCTTACCAGTCAAACCACCATGTCGCCCATATATTCTGCTAGCGTGAACTCAGCTCAAAGCTCAGACCTGCACTTAAAACAAAATGCGCAAAATATTGTACACATTTATTTCCAACAGTCTTTTGTCTTCATTCAAAAGCATGTGTCTTGGCAGCTAAACTTAAAAGTTGTTCGTTGGTTCTCTTCATTCTCTTTTATAGTTCATACCTGTACAGAATGCTGTATACATTTTTATGTACTTCACAGTAATGAACGTTTACAGTAATTTAAGTTTCTTTATGTTTTGAATAAAAATGGTTTCAATTTCCTTGGCAGTATGAGCGAAGTATATGTGTGACTTCAAACTATGGGGGCTGCACTTAATGTCGAATCGTGAATTTTACTTTGTTGCATATGCATTCTCATTGTACTAGTCTTTGATTTTGCCCCCGAAGCCCCCTACGGTGAGAGCAGATGGCAGTGGCCTTCTGGTGCCATCCTGACTGCTACTATCACCTCGAGTGCTCCACATCTAGATACTGGTCAAGCCTTTTGTCCCCCTGGGCAGTATCTCGTTTACATTGGAATTTCAAGACAAAGACTGGTCACTTCTTTAGTCTCCAATTCCCTCATAGTTATTTCAGAGAATTACTAAAATGTTCATAATAGTGGATATATTATTTTAATTTCACCTTGTTGCCTGTGTCACTTGAAGCTGCTCTGTATTTTTGAAACTAATGATTTTGTGATTGGAGTAATATTTATCTTGACCTCACATTCTACTTTATAGGAATAGGGAGCGGCTACAATGTTGAGGTGATAAGGGGAGAAAAAGCCTGTGTAGATAAAACCCATGTACAAACATTTGACAACAGCTTTGTCAAATAACACTCAGCGGTTATTCTAGGTCAAATTGCAAGTTGTATGATGTTATCTCGGAATTTAAAGACAATGTAGTGTTAAGATCACGTCATAGCATTACAGGCGTATATGAGCTGGAGTGTGCTGTCAAGTTGTCATTGCAGCAACAATAATACAAAATGTCCTCCACTGACGGTGCAATTGTACGTTAATATTCTAAAGGGAAGTCCTTTCCAACATTGATTCTGGCTGTAATCCCCCCACCGAAAAAACATTCATGACACAATATCACACTTCAAATCTTGCATTCATCAAATCAATACTACAAAGGAGGAAATATATCTCATTGTTTTTATGGGCTAATATCTTCACTTTGTATGTCCTCTGTTTCTTCACCCGTCTGGGTGGCTGCATGTGATCCATCTGCAGAGAAAGAAACAAAACGCGACATTATGTTCGTATATTTGTAGCATGCAAATGAGATTTATCTTCAGAAAGTTTGTAATATTCATACTGTATATAATGTATTTATATAGATTGTGAAAATCTCAGAGTTGGGTACATTTTGCAGGATGCTATTGTTACCTTTTTTAAAGCCTTTAACATTGCCATGTAATGATTAGAACAAGCCAGGGATTTACATTGCTCCCTTGTCTACTTGTCGCTACATGTTACACGCCATTACAATAATGCTCAACAATTGATTATTAATAATAGTACCATGATGTTCACAATTATAGGTGTTTTAGGGAGAAATCACAGGATTTATCATTATTATCTTGTACAATATTTTGAACAATCAGGAATGAATATCAGCCAATACTAAAAATCCATGCTTTATCTTAGTGACCCAAAAATATCTGCAATGTAAAACATTCTGATGGACTATTGTAATCATGAATATATGGTGTTACAGCTAAATCAAAAGTCATATTATCCTAAGATTTTGCATCCTGACACATGGCAAGCAGAACAATGATATTATTTCAACATTGTATAGCATCATAATGTTTTAAATGTGGCCTGCTCGTCATCCATTGGAGCCTGATCATACTGGAAGCAGGATTCCCCTATTTGTGATCCCTTTTGAAGGTTTCTCATTTTTCACTAGATGTGCTTTTTGAGTTTTTCGTTGCCCTCCAGGGGGTTAAGATCGGGGGATGTTGTTCAGTTTTGTGAACTGTGGACATCGGAAGCCCTTTGAGTCTTAGTTGAGATTAAGGGCTATATAAGTAGATTTTACTTGACTTTTGGAGTTGGCTGTTCACAATGGAGGACTGAAAGTGCCAAAATTAAATTAATAAACACACCATGAAATGTTTAATTCAAATTGTGATTAATTACTTAAATACGGAATTAAATAAATTTGTCATTAATTACATTACAAACATTAATGTGTAAAAAAATCACTTTAATTATTTCTGTATTAATTCAGTATTTCATGGTTCCACGTTGCAGTGTTTAATGAATTATTTTATCTGTCAAACTCACGCATCAAAGTTTGGTGGGCAGGTCCCAACACCTGATTGGTCGCGCTGCTCATCAAGTCAAGGGAAATCAATTCCAGAATAATGGATTGATGCCAACTAAGTGTATAGAGAAAATTCTCTATACACTGAGTGACACTATTCACCTCTACATTGGTTTGAATACTCAAGCAAAACAACTTCTAATTTTCACAACCATAAGGCGCACTGTAAAGTTCTAAATCTCGCCCAAAATCGACAAGGCGGCCTATAATGCGGCACACCTTGTGTAGAGACAGAGATCTTAGATCTGTACACTGTTTCTCAATTGAGCAACCAGATCACCATAGAGCATTTCACAGTGCATGTTAGCACAACCTGTTGGTAAAGCCTGAGACTACACAGTGCTGCAGAATTGACTGAGAAAAATAAATTGAGGGAGGGTTGGTGACGGTTTGAGACAGTCGGTTGACAACAGACCAGTACGTACGTGTGGGCAAAAAGCTGGATAAAAGGGCCGCTGTCCACTATGTCAAAGACTGTCTAATCATTAATGTTACTCATTAATGTAACGTCACAGGTACACTACAGACTCTGAGAACAAAAAACACACTGCCCAAAGCACACCACTCACGACATCTCTCTAACCAGCCTTCTGATTGGCTAAGGCTGAAGGATTCCCAGAATGCTTTGCATCACATGATGCATCCAGCCATCCATTATCTGTACCGCTTCTCCTCACTAGGGTCGCAGGGGGTGTTGGTGCCTATCCCAGCTGTATTCGGGCAGTTGGCGTGGTACACCCTGAACTGGTTGCCAGCCAATCGCAGGGCACCACACAATACATGTTTTGTCTTAATTTTAGTTCTTTAGGGGAAATAAATGGCAATAGAGATATATGTTTTGTGTTAATTGTATTTCTTTGTTACTTGTTTTGATTGTTTCATTGTTTGCCAGTATGCTGATCAGTTGATGTTGGGTGATAGTTTTGGTTTTGATTCATAACTGTTACTAGTTTTCAGTAGTCACAGTTTTGAATATATATAATATTTATATACATACATATATATATACATGTATATATATATATATATATATATAGAGAGAGAGAGAGAGAGAGATGTTTCTGAGAAATGTTAAATGAAAAAGGACTGTAAAGATGTCTCTGTTTAGATCGTATTCAAGAATCAAAGAAAGCTATTGGAATAGTCTTTGGATTAAATATACTTCATATTTGGTGATTTTGCATTAATTCCACAATATTATTCAAGTAAATATCAGTTACAAGCTTCACAAAACAATAGTAGTGGAAAATTTTGATTAATCACAATAAATTGTGGAATTCATTTGTGATTAATTCGTTAAAAAATGTTATCACTTGACAACACTAATACATACATACATACAATACAATACAACTTCATTTATATAGTGCATTTCACTCCAGCTAGATCTGTACCAAAGCGGTTTCCATTTGGCGTAACATAAATTAGTGGCTAATTAGAACACAAATTAAAACACATAAACACATATGCAATAGATACCAAAAGAACAGCAGAACAGTGACAGTCTCATGTTGAGTCAAACGCTCAAGAATAAAAATGTGTCTTCAAACGGGTTTTAAAAGTGGACTGTGACGGGGCTTGCCTGTCATTTCACACATAACACTAACATTTAATGCATACATGTCTGTCTTGTGCCGTTAACTGCTGTGAATTAGATGATTTTTTTTCTTTAAAAGAAGAAAAATGTTTTATAGAAACATTTCCGATGCATACTGATTAATTTGATTTCTAGCGTAGGTGTATGACTTTTGCAGCAAAATAAAACTCATGAAAATGGGTTGATATTTTCTTTAAGTTCGTCATGCCCAAAGTTTCAATAAAATGAATGTTTTGGTCGACAGGAATGAATAAAAAAAGTTTGAGTCTAGTTTTCGTTAATTTATTGGACGAACGTCTGACGAACCACACGCTAACAATTTCGTCCCGTCTCGTAAACGAAAATTCATGTACGTCTCGTCATACTTTCATCATGAAAGAACCTCTTTTAGCGCGTTATCGTCTTGTTATTGTGTACATTTTGTTGGAGAAAGGCAATAATATTAAAAAATGAATAAATAAATAAAAATACAACTTTATTTGTATAGATCATTCGATCCAGATTTTTATTTTAAACAACACAAGTACACAATCATGTAAAATAACTTAAAATACAATATTACGTAAGAAACGCAACTGAAATATCCGTTTTCTGAATGACAAAAACACAAAGAATAAAAAAGTAAAAAAAAATACATACAAATAGGTTGTGGTCTTTAGCCCCTGCTCATCTGAGGCTGATTTTAAGAATGCATTTACGTTTCCATGACAAACAAATATCCACAATTCAAGAACAAGAAAACAAACTGCATTTGTATTACATTATTTGTTTTATTGCGTTAAACCAGATTATATCATGATCGATTTATAAGGAGAGCAAATCACTGTAATTTTAATGTAAAAAAATATCATAAACAAATTAAAAAAAAACTTCTCCTTCATCTGCCAAGGTAAATTTTTGATAACTTGTTGTTGTTGTGGCCCCAAGAACTTCAACAAAGAACCTCAGGGTGGGAAAAAACAATGGAGAAGCAAATTTATATTCATGCAGAAAGAATAGTGTATGCTACAGTAGTGTTGCTACACACTAAATATTCAGATTTGTTTGGAATAATAAATGAACAGTCAACTTCACACTTGCAGATAATATATTTGATTAGTGTGACATACAGAAAATTCATGGATGAAATTGCCCTCTTCCAAATACAAAGTAGTTACTGGTTAGCTTACTAAGTTGAATCTAGGTGAAACAAGTGCAATCAACGTGTCATGTCCACTTTGTGAGACTACACTATAAATATGGACAAAGTAGCATCACAACTTTTTTTTCGTAAATAATGTCAGATTTTACACATTTGAATTCATCACTTCGCCGCTGTCATTTTCTTCACCTTTTGGCTTTGGCAATTGTTGTGACCCTTCTCGGCCACATATCCACCGTCATTACTTGTGCCATCACTTCACCTGACATGGCGCAACACTTGACACCGTACACTTGTGATTCTTAATGTGGTGCGGAAGGGTGAAGCTTTTATAACAGACACTGCAAGTGAATGGCCTCTCACCTGTGTGTCTTCTTGCGTGCCTCCTCAAATTTTCCTGCAAATAAAATTTTTTACCACAAAATGAGCAGGAAAAAGGTTTTTGAGTATGCTTTCTTACGTGTCTTGATAATTGCTTCTTTTCGCTGCATCTCAGGCCACAAATTGAACAGGCATAAGGTTTCTCTCCGGTGTGTATTCTTGTGTGTACTGTCAAATTGCCCTTTGCAGCAAATCTTCTCCCACAAACTGAGCAGGCAAACAGTTTCTCCCCGGTGTGGGTTTTTTGGTGCTCTGTTAAATATGACTTAAAAGCGAATGTTTGACCACACTCTGAGCAGGCAAAAGATCTCTCACCAGTATGTATTATTTTGTGTCTCGTTACATTCGTCTTTCTGGAAAATCTTTTACCACAAACCGAGCATTCGTGAGGCTTTTCTTCACTGTGTGATAGTCTATGTCTGTTTAAACTTCGCATTGATGACAATATTTTTCCACAAATGGAGCAGGGAATTTTTTTTTCCCTTATGTGTTTCCTTTTGTGCGCTCGTAAATCAATTTCTTGAGAGAATATTTCACCACAGACTGAGCAGGCATAAGATTTTTCTTCAGTGTGTGTTTTTGCGTGGCTTTTTAAAACTATTTTTTGAGAGAATCCTTCCCCACAAATTGAGTAGGCAAATCCTTTGACACAAATGTGTGTTCTTGTGTGAACTTTTAAATTCTTCTTCGAAGCAAATGTATCGCCACACTGATAACAATTCCAGCGTTTGTCAGGGTGACTTGCCCTATCACCTCTGGAGTGTTCCTCCTCTTTGCCCTCTTTCTCCAACTCCTTCTCTTCCTGTGAGAATTGTGACACTTCGTCGTTACTATCCACTTGTGATCCTCCACGGCGGTCTCCATCACCTTCTGTTGTCATGTGTTGACTAGAGCTGCTGTTTGGAGGCTCTGGCCCTCTGCTCTCCTCACTTTGAACTTTGTCTTCTCCACTCTTCAAAGAGACAAAGGTGATTGGGAAATGGCTAGCATCCTCCTCCTCCTCTTTAATGCTCTTCGTACTCCTTTTTAATATGTAGGTACTCTGGCTCCCGTTGCTCAGGATGAGGATATTTTTCACTGACATCTGCAAGAAAAGGAAGACAAAAAATTGACATGACTTTAATTTGCTTTAAGACCAACCTCGTGACTCAAATTAATGGTTCATCCGTTATCTGAACCGCTTATCCTTACAATTGTTGCCAGTGCACGTCAAAATAATTTTCCGCACTAAAATGAATTGAAATAGCAAGAAGCCACTCCGTCTCAACTCCCCCCAAAATAAATATGTAATATTTGCTGAAGAAAAATAGCTATCGGGATGTTTTACGTGCAAAACCACGCAGACAACATGCTGGGTTGCGGTCCTCCTTTGAGTGGCCATCCCATAATACAGTTACACACTACTTGAAGTCACCATAAAGGGACAGAAAAAAAGAGACAGTGTTATCTTGATATTTGCTTTGCGCATACTCTCAGTTCGACAGCTGTGGATTTATGCATAGATTTTTTTTTTCCCAATTTGTAATTTATTCATTGCTTCTTCTGGATGTGTTCAACTTGTTAACCCAGCACCTTTGCTTTCCTGAAAAACATATTGTTCACCCCTGGTTTGTTGTTCAGTGAGGGAAACAAAAACATTTCCCCAATGCTTTTCATCCATCCATCCATTGATACATTATCTAAGCCGCTTATCCTCACAAGGATTGCAAACATGCTGCAGCCTATCCCAGCCGTCTTCGGCAGTAAGCGGGGTACACCCTGGATTGACTGCCAGCCAATCGCAGGGCACACAAAGACGAACAACCAACTGCTCTCACTCTTACACCTCGGGCCAATTCGAAGTGTTCAGTTAACCTACCATGGATTTTTGGAATGTGGGAGGAAACTGGAGCACCTGGGGAAAACGCATGCAGGCCTCTGGGAGAACTCAATAAACTCCACTGAAAACTCTATACAGAAAGGCCGGAGCTGGACTCAAACCCTGCACCTCTCAACTGTGATGCAATCGTGCCACCCAACAGTGAATTTCAAAGTGAGTCAATTAAACACGGACTTTCACTCTTCGCGGGCCGGCCCATTCCTTATACCCTTGGATATGCCCTATTTGATGCAATACCTACTGGAGTTAAAATGCTCTTCCAAAATAACTCCCCACAGCCCTAACCCGTTTCTCTCCTCAGTATTTTGCAGAAGGATAATGTTTGCAGATTGGTAATGTTTGTTTGACGCGACAAAAAAATTGTAACAAGAAGATTTGTGCTCTATTTAAAAAAACAAAAAAAATGTCTCCATTCCACATGTTGTGTTATATTGGAACCGCTTTCTAACTGATATAAGTTGAAAAATAACTGCTCATTAATAAGGTGAAATAAGTGACTTTTAAAATATTACAATAAATAATATCCAGCCAACCATTATATGACTACATTTGAAAGGGACATTGATGTGAGTTTCTCTTTTAATGAAACCGTCCCAGAGAGTGTTCAACACCCGTATTGGATCTGCTCATACTCCGGACATTTTGGAGGGATTTCAGTAAATTTGTCCGTTTGTTTCTTCATAAAGACTTTTCTTTAAAGAGGGATACTATTGTTTGCCTTATTTTTTTTTTTAAAAAAAGGGTGTGGTTGAAGATGCTTTTTTTCAAAATTAATTTGCAAATAAATGTAAGTATAGCAATCAGACATTGACCTTTTCACACTTTCACTTTGATACAGTTTTCTATATGAAAACTTCAAATGACTAATATTATGAAGGCTTTGAAAACTATAAATAAATGTGATTCTTTTAATTCATTTGTATGTGAAACACCTGGTATTATATTGTGACACTCACGAGACAGCGAGTCGGGCAATTTTGTTTCACGTAAGCAAATGTACAGGCTTAATGTCTCTGTTTCACACAAGACTGATGTTCCCAATTCAAGAGTCACCACATCATGCATTGTCACGGTGCCACACTAAACCTCAAAACGATTAAACAGCATCAACTGAAAAGCATTCTGACACATAATAAAAAAGAAAGCAAAACAAGGATCAAAGAAATACAACCAACACAAAACATATTTCGCACACCATTCCTGTTCCAAGTGCCGCAAAGCACGTCGAGGTTGTCTCAGCCTCCCAGTGACGTAACCATATTTGTATTTATTTTTTCAGGTTATTGTTTGAAACACCTGGCTTTATATTTTTTTCACGCTCCGTTGTACACTAATATATTGAACAGATAAACACAATATAAAATAGAATGTGACGTCATCAGCAGGCGTGGAGCAAGCCGATCACATGGAGCGCGCACACACCCTTACTCGTAGTTGTAACAAACTGGTAAGAATAAAGCTCAACAATAAATACAGTACTCTGCGACGTCTCGTAATATCATAAAGAATAATATACAAGTCACGTAAAACATTGACGTGATTACGAAAAGAGGCTGCTGCATGAAGCCAGGAGGCAGAGCAGGCGCGCGCGCACAGCCGCACACGTCATTTCAGCTATACACGAAGCACGTAGAGCAATTTAAGTACATAAATCAAGAAATAAATAAAGCCAAAAAACAATAGAGCGATTTAAGCAATAAAGTATGTGTCTGTAAGGCGTTTCAAAGCTTCAAGGGGCCGAGTAAGAAGAATACACACCTGCTCTGCGTAATACGACTCGAAGCTCCTTGAAAACAACGTCAAACAATTGACGACATTGTAGCTCGTTCTCCTCTTTTGGGACAGAAAGTTTCGCTACATATTTTGCTGTCGTTCTTGCACACATTTCCAACAGTTTCACAACAGATCTCCGCTTTGCGATGCTAAAATTAGCTAGTCAATATAATTTACTGCAGTCAAGCCAGCCTACACTCGCAAAGACGAAGTCAAATCAGCCGCCACTCATATTTTTAATACTGTGCTTCACGGTGCATTACGGTAATGCGCCGAAAGCGCTTGCTGTTGGCCACCTTCAAAATAAAAGTTAGGAAACTCAAGTATGCGCGTCAGTGGTTTGGATTTAAAATAATATTATTAAACTTCTCTGTTCACTCAGGGGGAATGCAAACTTTCTCAGAATTGCACCAAGAAATGTTATGAATTGAGATAGAAAGAGAAATTAATGTTAACTGTGCACCAATGGCTGACATTACAACAAATTTAATAAGCAATAATTAAAAATTAAGTTTTCGTTATCCCACAACCAGACCAGTGCTGGGGAACACTATATCACCCCAAGTATCCAACTAAAGTACTTTGGTTTTTACACCCGAGGTTCCATCCCGAGTAGGGATTGAGAAGAGTCGAATTCCGCATTAGAAATGGTTCTTGACGAAGCTACACCAATGCTGGTGCTGCTGTGAAAAATAGAATATACAAAACTTTAGATCCTTGTTGCAGCATTTAAGGCAATAGGAGACTGTTGACAACTGTACCAAAAAGAGTGTGGATCGGTTGTCTTAATATATAGTGGAGTCCGAGCAGTTCTAGCAAAGATTGGTGGTCGTCACGTCACCTGGGGGTTAACATGTAGTACTCTCAAATTAGAACACATATGACAGCAATATATATTTTAATCGTGAATATTGACTGAATGCATACATACTCATCGAAGCAACGAGGAAGATGAGAATATAAATACATAAAAAAACACTGGACAGCACCCGAGGTTCCATCCCGAGTAGGGGTTGAGAAGAGTCGAATTCTGCATTAGAATTGGTTCTTGATGAAGTAACCGCTGAGCCACACCAGTGCTGGTGCTACAGGGAAAAATAGTACCAAGAACAGTGTGGATCGGTTGTCTTGATAATGGAGTCCTTGCAGTTACAGCCAACACTAGCGTTCGCCACGTCACCTGGTGGTTAACATATAGCGCTCTCAAAATAGCACACATGTGACGAATATTTTATTAATCAGGAATATTGACTGAACAAATCCATAATAGTTTAAGCAACGAGGAAGATGAGAATATAAATTTAAAAAAAACACTGGACAGCACCCGAGGTTCCATCTCAAGTAGTGGTTGAGAAGAGTCGAATTCTGCATTAAAATTGGTTCTTGATGAAGTAACCACTGAGCTACACCAGTGTCAGCTTCTTTGGGGAAAAGAGATTATACAAAACTTAAATTCCTTGTAGCAACAAGGAAACGGGAGACTGATCAAGATGTGCTGTCGAATTTTAAACCCATTTGTAGAATACTGTAGTGTATTTTTAGATCCACTATTATGAACATTTTAGTAATTCTCTTTGAATAACTGTGAGGGAATTGGAGACTAAAGAAGTGACCAGCCTTTGTATTGAAATTCCAATGTAAACGAGATACTGCCCAGGGGCACAAAAGGCTTGACCAGTATCTAGGTGTGGAGCACTCGAGGTGATAGTAGCAGTCTGGATGGCACCAGAAGGCCACTGCCATCTGCTCTCACTGTAGGGGGCTTCGGGGCAAAATTAAAGACTAGTACAATGAGAATGCATCTGCAACAAGGTAAAATTAGATATTCATGTCCTGTGTGGCCATTCCCTAGAAGAAGGGAAGGCCGGAGAGAGGGTGGACCTTTCCATTTTTCTTTTTGGGGAGACTTCTTTTGACATCAGCATGTGACGAGAATAAAATCTCTTTCTAACCAAAATGGCTGTGTCAGAGAAGTTTTTTCCATCAACAATTCTGCCATGCTCGGCGACCTGTCCGGAGGGAAGCTGAGCCAGACCCACACATCAACAACAAAATATACCAAAATACCATTTACAGTGATCCCTTGTTTATTGCGGGAATTGTGTTCTAAAAATAACCCATGATACGGGAAATCCGAGAAGTAGTCACCTTTATTTTGTTTTATTATTTTACAATGCAATACTGTACGACAGAATGGAACATAAAATCAAAACCTGTTTTAAGGCCCAACATTTTTTTTTAAAAAACAATAATTTTATATAGTTTATGTAATTATTTAAGAATTTGTATAACTATATTTTTATATAATTAATAATTTGTTTGCTCGTGTAGATGGGAAGTTGTTGTGGTGTATTGTATTGTTTGGGAATGACGGTGCTGTGCATAAAACAGGTTTATCCGGTCTGCAGCTGATCCTTGATTACGGGGATGGTATATATTGGGGAGGCACTGTTGCTGGGGGGGGATGTGTAAGCAGAGACAAATAAAGCCATCGACAAGCCCGCAGTTGTGTTTGTTCCGTTGAAGAACACAACATGGTGTCAGGAGTTCTGTGAGGCTATTCGGGACGCCACTTGGAAGCAGTCGAGTGAGAAAGAGGGAGAGAGGTGAGCGGAAATGTTTGAAGAGGACGACGTACAACAAGCGAGGGCAGGAGTTAGCACCGCGGCTAGCACTCCCTGCGCTACGTTTAGTATACAGCCACCGGAGCCCTTTGATTTCTCCAAACCGCACGACTGGACAAAGTGGGTACGACGGTTCGGGAGATTTCGTCAAGCAAGCAATCTGTCCACAAGTTCGGAGGAAAACCAGGTCAACACATTGATATATTGCATGGGAGACGAAGCGGATGATGTCTTGAGAGGATTAAAGCTAACTGAGACAGAGCAGAAGGTGTACAATAAAGTGAGAGATGGCTTTCACAACTTCTTCATAGTCAAGAAAAACATTGTCTATGAGCGTGCACGTTTCAATATGCGCAAACAAGAGCCAAATGAGACTGTAGACGCCTTTGTCACTGCACTACATGCGTTAGCGGAGCATTGCAATTATGGTGCGCTTCATGACGAGCTCATAAGAGACAGTATAGTAGTGGGCTTGGCCGACACGAGGCTGTCTGAACGCATGCAAATGGAAAAGGACTTGGACTTGGAGAAAGCCATGAAAATGGCTAGGCAGTCTGAAGAGATTAAAAAGCAACAAACTGCACTGAGAAGTGATGCTAACATGATGCAAACGAATGTGAGCTCTGTGGATAGAGTTGTTAAAAATAAGCAGAAAAAAATGTTTGAGTACAAAAGCAAAGCGGTGAATTCACATCAACAATTTAAAGCCAAAAGCTATGGCATGGCACACCCAACGCACAGTGCTACAAATGTGGTGGATCTCGGCACCCAAAACATGAATGTCCTGCCAATGATGCCAAATGCCATTCATGTGGGAAAAAAGGCCACTATCAACATGTCTGTAGACGTATTCAGAACGTCCAATGCATTGAGGAGGAGGAGGAGCAAAGTTTTTTCCTTGGCTCAATCTCAACAGATGACCAGGCATGGACAGCGGAGATAAATGTGAAAGACACAAAAATTATGTTCAAGCTGGACACTGGAGCGGATGTTACTGCCGTAATATATTTTCAGGATCCACAATGCCTGTTCTTCAACAGCCGGAGAAGCCATTGCTCGGTCCCGGAAGGAATCCACTGAAGGTTGCTGGACTCCTGAAACTGCAACTCAACTACAGAACAAAACAGACTGTGGAAAAGGTCTACGTTGTCAGAAATCTTGGCATGCCACTGTTAGGCCTTCCTGCCATCGTAGCCCTGGGTCTTCTTGTACGTGTTGATGTTGTTACGATGGGCACTTTAAAAGCAACCTACCCCAAGCTGTGCAGTGGATTAGGTGAAGTACAGCAAGCATACCACATAAAGCTCAAGCCAAAAGCTGTGCCATACTCACTGAAAATCCCTAGGAGGATTCCAATACCTTTGATGGGGAAAGTAAAGGAGGAACTACGAAGGATGGAAGAGCTCGGAGTCATCACCCGAGTGGAGGAACCTACAAACTGGTGCGCTGGCATGGTCGTTGTTCCGAAGAAAAATAGTCCAAGGCTGAGACTGTGTGTGGACTTTACCGGACTGAATGAGTATGTGTGCCGGGAAAGGTTTGTGTTGCCATCAGTCGAACAGAGTCTTGGGAGGTTAGCAGGAGCCAAAGTGTTCAGCAAACTGGATGCAAACATGGGCTTCTGGCAAATTCCTTTGTCAGCCGAATAGGCCAGACTAACAACTTCCAGAACACCCTTCGGGCGATTCCACTTCAATCGCCTTCCTTTCGGCATCAACTCTGCGCCGGAGCATTTTCAGCGCATAATGTTGGAAGTCATCGAGGGAGTTGAAGGTGTAGTCTGTCACATGGACGATGTGCTAGTATGGGGACGTAACCAAGAGGAGCATGATGCCCGACTTCATGCCACCCTGCAAAGGCTTCAAAAAGCAGGCATAACTCTTAATGTCGAAAAATGTGACCTGTCGCAGAGCACAATGACTTTCCTTGGTCACATCATTACGGACACTGGCTTAAGTCCCGACCCAAAGAAAACAGAGTCCATCATGAAGATGAAGGAGCCGACAAATGTGACGGAGCTCAGGAGTTTTCTGGGAATGGTGAACCAGGGGGGCAAGTTCGTCCCCAATTTAACAGAGAAGGATAAAGCTCTGAGAGATCTTCTGTCCAAAAAGAACAGCTGGTATTGGGGCGTGGACCAAGACAAGGCCTTCAAAACGCTGAAAGAAGCTTTAACTTCACCCCGAGTACTTGCAATGTATGATCCAAACAGAGACACTAAAGTATCGGCGGATGCTTCATCTTGGACTAGGTGGTGTTCTTCTTCAGATGTGGGAGGAGGAAGGATGGAGACCAGTCGCCTATGCTTCAAGATCACTCTCTCCTACAGAACAACGCTATGCACAAGTAGAGAAAGAGGCTTTGGCGTGTCCATGGGCGAGTGAGCGGTTCCGTGATTTTCTGATCGGCAAATACTTCTGTCTGTAAACCGATCACAAACCCCTTGTGTCTTTATTGGGAGGACAAGCTCTGGATTTACTGCCATCTAGGATCCAGCGGTTTAAAATGAGACTCATGCGTTATGCTTACAAGGAAACGTATGCAATAGGTAAATCGCTTTCGACAGCAGATACTCTGTCGCGAGCACCACTGAAAAAGGAGTCGATAAAGTCGGACATAGAACTCATGGAGAGCACAGACATATATGTCGACAGCATTATTGGACATATACCAGTCAGTTCATCTTATATGCAAACGCTAAAGGACCAATTGAAATTGGACAGCGTGTGTGCTCGTGTCATGGATTTGTGCAGGCAAGGTTGGCCGGATCACGCAAAACAAGAACCACTGCTGAGAAACTATTGGCCCGACCGAGCCACGCTCACTATCAAGGATGACTTGCTGTTGAAAGACTCAAGACTGGTTATTCCTTCAGCAATGCGAAATGATGTGTTAGCAAAATTGCATGAAGGACATCAAGGAGTTGTGAAATGCAAAGCCCGAGCTCGCCAGACAGTATGGTGGCCTGGGCTCAGTCAACAAATAAGTGAGATGGTGTTGAAGTGCAGAACATGTATACAGGAAAGCGAAAACCCTCATGAGCCACTGATGCCAACTGAATGCCCCAGACGCCCATGGCAAAGAGTGGGTACAGATTTGTTCGAGCTAGGAGGGAAAATTTACCTAATTGCTGTGGATTATTTCTCCAGGTTTGTTGAGATTGCCTGTCTGAACAAAACCAAATCCAAAGACATTGTTACCCATCTGAAATATTTTTTTGCCCGTCATGGCACTCCTGAGGTCCTGATGTCAGATAATGGACCCCAGTTTTCTGATTAGGCGTTTGCAGACTTCGCAGCGGCGTATGGATTTGAGCACGTAACAAGTAGCCCAAAGTTTCCGCAAAGTAACGGGGAGGCAGAACGTGCGGTACAGACTGTAAAGAACTTACTGAAAAAAGCTGCGGATCCATATTTAGCTCTTCTTGCTTATAGAGCTACTCCTCTACAGAATGGATACAGCCCTGCCGAGCTACTCATGGGTCGTCGCCTGAGGACAACACTACCTTCCTTTCCTTCGCAGTTGGACCCGTCATTGCCGGACAGCGTCGCGCTCGCACAAAAGGAAAGGGAGAAGAGGATATCGGACATGTGTTAGTACAACAGACGTCACAGAGTAAAACCCTTGTGTAAGGTGTCATCAGGAGAGCGAGTGTGGGTGACAGATGCAAGAACACCAGGCACTGTTATCCAGAGTCATACAACACCAAGATCCTATACTGTGGACTTATCACCGGGGACAGTGAAACGCAATCGCAGACATTTGATCCCATTACATTCACATTCATCTTTGGGTGATGAGTATAAAGAAAAGCAGAGTGAGGCAAGTGTATCTGCGGAGCAGGTAAAACAATCACCCATTGTACCTCCTGTTTTTCCTGTTAATACTGATGTTGTGAAAACTCGATCAGGAAGAGTCGTTATCAAACCAGTAAGGCTAAATCTATGAAGCGTAGCTAGACATGCAACATACTTTTGATTCACGTTAGTTTTTTTTTCCAAAATAAAAAAAAAAGGGAGATGTGGTGTATTGTATTGTTTGGGAATGACGGTGCTGTGCATAAGACAGGTTTATCCGGTCTGCAGCTGATCCTTGATTACGGGGATGGTATATATTGGGGAGGCACTGTTGCTGGGGGGGGGGATGTGTAAGCAGAGACAAATAAAGCCACCGACAAGCCCGCAGTTGTGCCCCCGTCGTCTACTTTGTTCCGTTGAAGAACACGACAGTTGTGTTCCTGCAGTGCCACCTTGTGGCGTTGTTGTGTTCGTTTTAAGCGTGTTTTTTCTTCTCTTTTTTTTAAATTCAACTTTCGCGTTGGTTCACCTCGAGAGTGCACTCATATGTTGACAGCACAGCGGTAAAAAAAAGCCATCTATTTTAACACACTCTAGGTATAGAGCATAAATTTGTTTGATTGTTTTGGGATAGAATTGACATTGTAATTTTTTGTTCTTTTACATTTTACAAAGATTATTGACACCCGTTTGACACTCTCTGCCTCCTTATTCGAAATCCAAGGGGCCGCTACACAGAGCACAATGCACTGTAAAAAAAAATAGCGAAGCAGCAAAAGATGAAGTGCGATATAGCGAGGGATCACTGTATTTTTAGAATTCTGGAAAAGATGGTGCACATGCAGTTAAGATCTTTCTTGGATGAACACAATGTCATGCAAGTTTTCCAGTCAGGTTTCAAGATGATGCACAGAGTCAGTCCTGCTACAGGTTATTTTACTAAGAAGAAGGAGAAGAATTTTGGATGGTCTGACCAACAGACCCCAGACTGTGTTGCTCGGCCCCTACACGTCCTCCACCCGTACGCTGAGCACCGGTTCCCCTCAAGGATGCGTGCTGAGCCCTCTCCTATACGCCCTCTACACCTACGACTGCAGCCCGGCCCACGGTAACAACACCATCGGCAAGTTTGCTGACGATACGACAGTGGTCGGTCTGATCTCGGAAGGTGACGAGACAGCCTACAGAGAGGAGGTCCAGAAACTGACGGCTTGGTGCGAGGACAACAGACTGCAACTCAACATTGCAAAAACAAAGGAGTTCGTCATCGACTTCAGGAGGAACAAGACGGTGCCGCCCACCCTCTGCATCGAAGGCGTGTGTGTGGAGAGGGTCCACACGTTCAAGTTTCTGGGAGTACAGATCTCCGATGACCTTTCTTGGACACACAACACCACAGCAGTGGTAAAGAAGGTCCACCAGCGTCTGCACTTCCTGAGAGTCCTCAGGAAATTCGACCTGGACAGGAAGCTGCTGCTGGCCTTCTACCACTCGTCCATCGAGAGCCTGCTGACCTACTGTGTCTCCACCTGGTACAGCGGCTGCACTGAGGCGGACAGAGTGAGGCTCCAGAGGACGGTCAAAACAGCGCAAAGGATTATTGGCTGCCCTCTCCCCTCACTGTCGGACATCTACACCGCCCGGTGCCTCAGAAGGGCTCTCAACATCGTCAAAGACAATACCCACCCCAACTCACACCTGTTCGACCTGTTGCCCTCTGGCAGGCGCTACAGATGCATCAAATCGAGGACCAATAGACTGAGAAACAGTTTCTTTCCGAGAGCCATCTCCATTCTGAACTCTCACACACACACGAGAACACCCTTACCTTGCAGAACAGCATCGTGATGTGTTTTTATATACCCTATTCAGTACTAAATTCCATTGCACTCACTTATTTATTTATCTGATTTATATATTTAACTGAATTATTGTTGTATTGCACTGGAGAGGGGATCTCTCTAATCTTGTTGCACACTTGAGTACAATGACAACAAAGGGATTTCTGATTCTGATGAAGTAACCACTGAGCTACACCAGTGCCAGTTTTTTGTTGAAAAATAGAATATATAAAACTGTAGCTCCTTGTAGAAGCATTTAAGGAAATAGGAGACTGTTGCCAAGTGTTACTAAGAAGCATGTGGATCGGTTGTCTTGAAACATAGTAACACGTGTGACAGTAAAATATATTTTAATCAGGCATATTGACTGAACGAATAAATAATAGTCTATCCAACGAGGTAGAAAAGCACCAGTCAACACCCATGGCTCCTTCCATACAGGGACTGAGAAGGGTCAAATTCTGCATCAGAATTGGTTGTTGAAGAAGTAGCCACTGAGCTGCACCAGTGCTAAAGCAAGAATCACAAAATTTGTGTTTTGTTGAGTTATGTCTAGTAGGGCTGGGCGATATGACCTAAAATCAATATCGCGATAAATTGGACAATTTTACCTCGATAACGATAAATGCGCGATAAATTCCCCCTGAGGACCAAAATCAAAATAAATGCAGGAAATGCATATTAACTGCTTTTTTTTTATTGACCAACTGGTACACATTACTTTCAATGAAAAATAAAAGTACAAAAATCATTTGAATAAACATTCACAATAGCTTGCTTTGCATGACTTGAACAATGTCACAAAGAACAGAAAAATCATAAAATCTTTTTCTGCAAATATATTGTGCCGAGATGCTGTAATGCCATTTGCAAAGGCCTAGATTTGTGTAAAGGTATCTTGTAAACAATATAAATAATGCCATGTGCAAAGGAGCTAGTCGCCTGTAAACAAAATGCTAAATAAAATGAAAAAAATGTCAATGGAATGCCAATGCCAAATAAACAAGTGTGCTTCATCGGGAAAATGATCCGTCTCGAGTACTCTGGTGCGCGGTCGCCACTTGTCGTCTATGTACTGCACATTCAGACTCAAACAGGGACTCGACCACAAGTCGGATGTGGATGCAAAATGCTCGACATGTCTCCGCTCCCGTGTGCTGTTTGCGACAAATATTTTCGTACCTCTTGTCGGCTCCGTTCATGAGGCGTTTAAATCCTGTGCGCTCCACTGTAACAAGAGGAGCTCTATCTTTAGCTATGTGCGAGGCTATCGCGTCCACCTCTGAGACGTTCTCTCGTATGGTGTCGCCTCCGTTATGGGCTGTTGTCACTTGTCGAACCTTGCTTCTCACTTTGAACTTTTAGCACAAGCTCCAAGTCAACAGCGTGGTTGTGTTGTGGGTGGTGAAAAAGAAAAGGTTGGACGCGCTGTTTCAGGTGCTTACGACGCACATTGTAGTTCATGTTCTTTTGCTCAGACATCGTCTTTATGGAACCCAAAACATTTCCAACCGACAGATGTCGACTTTCTTTTCGGGACAAGCGCGACAGGAACAATTTCAACAAACGTTACTTCGTCTGCAGCCGTGTCAGCCGCTTCAGGATTTGAATCGCCAGCTACGAATACGTCTTCTGTTTACATTCTTTAGTCACGTGACTACAAGCGCAGTAGCCGTCTTAAAGAGGCATGAACATCGCCGCAGACAGAAAAGACTTCTTTTTACCCACATGGGCAAAATTATGTCGGTCATTGTAATACATTTTGGTAACGGTAAATTTTCGGTTTATCGCCCAGCCCTAATGTCTAGCTGCTTTTTTTTTGTTTCAATCCGAGTCACTTTTGGGACATTGTAATTGCTTGTTCTATTCTTTCTAATTCATATTCTTAGCAGTATTTTGTTTTGTAAAGTGGACACTGGGTGGCAGCACCAACCTGCAGCATCACAGGAACATCTCGATGTATTGCAGAAATGAGGCTCATCATCCAAGGACATTAAATTATCTTAAAAGCACAACTCTGTCATGGACGTTGTGCACTTTCAATGCAGGTACCCATTGAAAAAATGTCTATATCAGAAATGTTCTGAATACAATGCTGAGATTATTATTATTTATTATTTATTATTATTTATTTTTAATTTTTACATCCGAATGTGCGTGAATCTTAGCGGTCTCACTTTCATCTTAGAAGCGATGCTATGCTGTGGATGGCGAATGGGAGGTGGCCCACCTTCTCACGTGAGGATTTCCTAGATTGTGTGATCAAAGAAAAACAGGTGCAGGCAATCGTCCCACAAACATCAACGGAGATCCAAACATTACACAAGTTTGTTTGTTTTTTAATTTGTGACCACAATAAAAATATATCATTAATATATTACACAAAATGTTAATTTGTGACAATGAAATACATACATCGGCTGCATAAAATACAAATTTGTGGGTTTAATTCACCCGAACAACTTTGACATCGACAAATGCGTTTCTTTTTTTTTTTAATGTAATCTGCTGAACAACGATTCAAAAGTGTCTGATTTTCAATGGTTCGTTTTTAATTTTTATAAAAAATGAAAAAAAGGAATAAGTATAAGAATATGAAGAAATGGTTATTACGCTGTCACAGATGGTCTTGTGGTACATCCGCCTGATTTGGGTGCGGGCAGCGTGTGTTCGGTTCCTACTCGGTGGACGGTGTCTGCATCTACACTGTGACTCCCGCGACCCTGCAAGGATAAGCAGAGGAACGATTTTTATTATTGTATTTCTTACTATTAATGTTATTATTTCTTTATCAGTGGGATACAAACCATTTTTCCCAAGTGTCGTTATAGCGTTTGTGGATTTAGGCTTTAGATGATATCGCCATCTGCTGGTCAGTAGGGGAAATGATTTCGGTGACAACTTCTGGGAATCTAAAACAAAATACGAGCCGTATTTCGAATTGTGTCTCGTACCATGTTCTATTTACGATTTAGAACTACAAATTGAAAATCAAACTGTTTTCAGATTTTGTTTTTGCTGACTCGTTACAGACAACAAATTAGAATAGCAAGATGTGTTTTAAATTTGGAATTTATTAACTAGAAAATCAAATCAACCAGTCCTTTTTCCATGTTTATTATTTGTTTCCGAACACAACCAATGACCAAAACAGACACGGACCGTTTTTCACAATTCTGATGCAGAGTTGGCGGTTCTTAATAACCCACGGGTGGTGTACAGAGTTATGTATTTACATTTATGTCTTTTTAGCTCAGTTATATTTATGTTTTGAGTCAATATTCTTGATGAAAAAAAGTTCAAGCTAATTTGAGAACGTTGTACACGTGCGAACCTCCAAGTGATATGCAAAATTTGTGTTTAGACACAAGTGCTAGAACTCAACTATGTATCAAGTAGTCCCGTCAAAACGTGTCCAGTTGTCAACAGTCTTCCGTTTCCTTGAATTTTAGATCCTGCAACATGCAACCAGAGTATTGTATAATTAGATATTTTTCGAAAAAAGCATTTGCACTGGCGTAGCTCAGTGGTTACTTCAGCGAGAATCAATTCTACCGCAGAATTCCCCTCTTCTCAATCCCTGCATGGGATCGAACCCCGGGTGCTGTCCAGTGTTTTGATGTTTTCTTGGAGGGTATTTCATCCTGTAGTAACAATTGTCAATTAATCATACCCTCAATACTCATTGACGCCAATTGAAATTTCAGCAATGTATAATAAGCTATTTTGTCAACATGTCACCCAGGTGTCACTCAGTGGTTGATTACTTCACCGAATAAAAATGCGACTTTTGACAAGATATGGGCTGGACATATGGTCACTGTCCCATGTTTTTGTCACGTTTTCAGTGACATGGCATTTACTTTACCCTACAATATATGGTAACATTCTTGTTAAGATGTATGGTGTCCGGTCCGTGTCTCTCTTGGTCATTAAATATTACGTTTGAAAACCGACACAAAAATGGAGAAATAACCCTTTTTTCGAGTTTTGTTCTAATATGGAAACACCAAAATTGAAAAAGAAATTGATTTTCTCGTTTGTTGTCTGGAACGACTAAGGAAAATCTAAAAATAGTTTGATTTTCAATTTCTAACCAGCAGGTGGCGATATGTACTGTTATGCCCAAGCCTTTTCCACCAATACAATCATATTTTATTTATATAGCACATTTCACAACAGTTGGAGCTGCAAATAAGCGCTTTCTATATGGTGTAATATAAATCAGCAGAAAATTAGAACGCAAACTAAAACACATAAACACATTTACAATAAATGCCAGAAGAACAGTGCTAATTATACTTGGAGAAAATGGCTGGTACCCTTCTGATAAATAATAATAATAATAATAATAATCATCATCATCATCATCATCATCATCATTCACTGGTCTGCAGACCGCAATTTGGTAGCGGCCTGCACAAACAAATAAACACATATTGCATACGCACAGAATATCTATTTTTACAATAAATGCGTTTATTCGTTTATTTTTGTAGTGGAGCATATGTGACCAAAATATATCTCATCTTCCAGGCGTTGGACGACCCCCGCCACCCACACGGGCCGCTGTCGCCATCTCCTGGTCAGTAGGAGAAATGTCGGTGACAACTTCCGGAATCTAAAAACCCTGTACGAGTCGTATTTTGATTTGTTTCTCGTGCTATACTCTATTGTCGTTTTAGAATTATTTTTATTCCTTTGTCCTTGTCAACAAACTAGAATGTCAAGTTGTATTTCAATGTTGTTGTTTTGTTATCAAAATAAAAATCAAAAAACACTTGTTTGCCTATTTTCCAAATGAAATATTCAACGACCAGAAGAGACACGGGCATTCTGAGTATATTTGTCAACAGTCGACCATTTTTTGCTCCATGCAACCAGATTGTTGTATAATTATCTAGTTTGAAGCGGGTTTGAATCGCACTGGCGTAGCTCAGTGGTTACTTCGACAAGAATCAATTCTACCGCAGAATTCGCCTCTTCTCAATCCCTGCATGGGGTCGAACCGCGGGTGCTGTCCAGTGTTTTGTTTTCTTGGTATTTCATTCTGTACTATCATTGTCAATTAATCATGAGGCTTTAAGTGTTGTTCAGCACCATCTTCTACCCTCAATACTGATTGACGCCAATTGAAATTTCAGCAATGTATAACAAGCTATTTTGTCAACACATCACACTGGTGTCACTCAGTGGTTGATTATTTCAATGAATGAAAATGCGACTTTTGATAAGACATGGGCTGGACATATGGTCGCCGTCCCATGTTTTTGTCACGTTTTCAGTGACATGGAATTTACTTTACCCTACAATACATGGTAACATTATCATTAAGGTGTATGACGTCCGGTCCGTGTCTCTTTTGGTAATTAAATATTACGACCAATTACCAAAAGAGACACGGACATTCTTAGTATAGTTGTCAACAGTCTGCCATTTTTTATGCTACATGCAACCAAATTGTTGTATAATTATCTACTTCCGGGAACTTCTGGGAATCTAAAACAACTCTTGATTTGTTTCTCATGCTTTATTCTATTTTCGTTTTGGAATTAATTTTTTTCCTTTGTCGGTCCAGACAACAAACTCGAATATCAAGCTGTATGTCAATGTTGTAGTTTTGTTAGCGTAATGAAAATCAAAAAACAGTTATTTGCCTATTTTTAAAATGTGTTTCCAAATGAAATATTCAACTTTACGGAAGAGGATTAGGGCCATGAATGAAAAAAAAGGTAGGAAGGATTCTGACTTTATTCTCAGAATTCTGTGATTAAAGTCTGACAAGTCCGAATTCTGAGACTAAAGTCAGAATCCTTTCAACCTCTTTTTTTTTCATTCATGGCCCTAATCCTCTTCCGTACAATTTAGTATTGTTGTCAACAGCCTGCCATTTTTTGCTACATGCAACCAGATTGATTTATAATTATCTAGTTCGAAGGAGGTTCGATCGCACTGGCGTAGCTCAGTGGTTACTTCGACAAGAAACAATTCTACCGCAGAATTCCCCTCTTCTCAATCCCAGCATGGGATCGAACCGCGGGTGCTGTCCAGTGTTTTGATGTTTTCTTGGTATTTCATTCTGTAGTAACATTGTCAATTAATCATACCCTCAATACTCATTGACGCCAATTGAAATGTCAGCAATTGTATAATAAGCTATTTTGTCAACATGTCACCCAGGTGTCACTCAGTGGTTGATTACTTCACCGAATAAAAATGCGACTTTTGACAAGATATGGGCTGGACATATGGTCACTGTCCCATGTTTTTGTCACGTTTTCAGTGACATGGCATTTACTTTACCCTACAATATATAGTAACATTCTTGTTAAGATGTATGGTGTCCGGCCCGTGTCTCTCTTGGTCATTAAATATTACGTTTGAAAACCGACACAAAAATGGAGAAATAACCCTTTTTTCGAGTTTTGTTCTAATATGGAAACACCAAAATTGAAAAAAAATTGATTTTCTCGTTTGTTGTCTGGAACGACTAAGGAAAATCTAAAAATTGTTTGATTTTCAATTTCTAACCAGCAGGTGGCGATATGTACTGTTATGCCCAAGCCTTTTCCACCAATACAATCATATTTTATTTATATAGCGCATTTCACAACAGTTGGAGCTGCAAATAAGCGCTTTCTATATGGTGTAATATAAATCAGCAGAAAATTAGAACGCAAACTAAAACACATAAACACATTTACAATAAATGCCAGAAGAACAGTGCTAATTATACTTGGAGAAAATGGCTGGTACCCTTCTGATAAATAATAATAATAATAATAATAATATTAATAATAATAATAATAATAATCATCATCATCATTGTAAAATATTTGCTTGTAGGACTGATTTTCAGGAGTTGATAACCGCTGCAGTATGTCCAGTTAGAACACAATATTGTCCAGATGAGGAATAATCAAACCAGTTTGGTCCATGTAATCTTTAATTTGTTTCGATATGGATGTGTTTGTGTGTGTGGTTTATGCTAATGCACGCACACCTTGCGGTTGGATGGCTTCGGAGAGAATGACTGTACATCCCTTGTCTGTTACCTTTCGTGGGTCCTAAAATAGGTGGCTAAAAACATGCCCATCTAAAATTCAATTGTATGAACAGGCCAGCCACCAGAGGGTGCTACAACGGCATACTACAAAACAACCTGACCTTTTTAACAGCCGCCCCCAAATCTGAGAAGCAGATTTGTATCCCTTGAAGCCAGTTAATTGTCTTCTTCTGGTGGAAAGGCGGGCAACTTTATGAGGCGAGACAGCAGTCTTACGAAAATTTTGTCATTCACGCGAACCTCTGCCGGTCGGATCCTATTGTCTCTTTCCTGTATAGTAGTCTTAACTATTCCGACAAGCCAAAGGGCTCTCGGAGACTGTGGGTCCGCCAACATCATCACAGCTCCGACCCTGAGGTCATCCTTGTCCTCTGTCCATTTGTTACGAGTTTGTAGGGCGGGCAGGTGATTTTGTGTGAAGCATTTCCAAAACTGGTCACCGAGAATTTGGCCATGTCTCCAACGCTTCCTGCTCAGAAGATCGGATTCGGGGTACACCACCTGTGGCAGAGATGAATCATGCCGCCCCGTCAAGAGTGTATTTGGTGTAATGGGATCGGGATCTGCGATGTCAGATGGGTCATGATGGGTTTGAGTGACCCAAAGTTTTGTACTTTCCGATGCGCACTCAACGGGAAGGTGTTCAAGCGTTTCTGCGTGACTGGTTGCCCACTGCCTGAGTTCAAATCCACCTTCTGCCAGCAAATCTCGTAGTTTGTTGGCTAGTGACTTAGCTTTCTCGACTGATGGTAAACTTTTCAGCCAATTGTCTATGTAGAGACAACGCTCAATTGCCGCACGCACATCTTCATTAGGTTGACTGTTATTTGTCACATGCATTTGCAAAGCAAACGTAGCACAGCAAGGGCTTGAGACGGTTCTGAACAACAGAACTAACCACTGGTACACTTCAGGGGGTTCAGTCACTGTGTTCCGCCAGAGAATTCTCAGGTACGACTGATCTTCGGGAAGGAGACGTATCTGGTGGGACATTCCCTTTATGTCGCTGCTAATGGACACCATATTCTTTCTGAACCGCAACAAGATCCCCAAAAGACTTGAGGTGAGTCTGGGGCCGGGCAGCAGATGTTCATTCGGTGATAGTCCTTTATACTTGAGTGAACAGTTAAACACTATTCGGTTTTTGGCATTGTGCATTACCGTGTGATGGGGAATGTACCAACCTTTGCTGGAATCGACTTCGTCAGGTGTGATTTTCTTGGTGTATACCAAGGTGGGTAGCTTGTTGATCTCGTTTTTATAAGCTATCAACTTACTATTATCTTTTGTTAACCTTTTCTCCATACTGCGTGAATGAGGTAGAACAGCTTCTTTGGGTGCGACCAGCTGTGGCAGATTCTTTCTCCACGACAAGAGTGTGGCATATCTGGAGTCACCATTTACGTCACCCTTGACAGGTTTTTGGGATAACGTCTCGAGTGCTTCAGTGTCATCCCTGGACCTGGTAACCACCCTCTCACTTCGATAAGGCAAGATGTCCAACTGCCATAAACGTTCGACATGAGTAAGAAGATTGGCTTGGGGTGGCTGAGTGGAGGTGAAATGGCATTGCGCGGAGTGGGGGGAATGCTTCAGGTACCTGGAAGGACCTTGCAGGGTCCAGTCCATCGCTGTCTTGATTGCAGCTGGACCGTCAAGTGGTCCGCGCCGGACACGCTCTGTTGGTAGGAAGAGGTGTGGATGGTCCGACCCTATTAGGAGCAGTGGTTGTGCATTATATATTTCAGGGATTGGCAACTCTCTCAGGTGGTGATATTTCGTCTTGAGGGCGGCTACTGGGTAGGAATGACTTCCTAGAGCTAGCTCTTTAGCTGTAAAGGCATCTTGTATTTGGTATTTATAATTGGGATTGGTCGCTGAGGACACGGTGAATGACACAGAGGCACCATGAATGATACAGACATCTTGCCGTACAGTGCGCAGGTGTAAGTCCTCCGGGCTCCCCAGGATACCTAATGCTTGAGCTGCCTCGTGAAGTAGAAAAGAGCGCTCCGATCCATCATCGAGCACAGCATGGGTGTCGAGTGATGCATCTCCATGTCTCAGGGTGACAGGAATAATTTTGAGCAGCACTTTATTGTGTCCAATTGGTCTGTCCACATAGAGTGTTTCGGCGGTAGAATTTATTGCACGGGGGCTGTCGACCATGATCGGATGGATGGATGTGGGAGTGGGAAATTCACCGGCATTTACCTCATGAAGCACTTCCAAGTGTTTCCCTTTGCATTTATTACATCTTGCCTTTAAAGTGCATTGTGATGAGAAATGGTTACGCCCACATCTCCAGCACCTCTTGTATGTCTTAATCCAGTTATTAATTTGCTCTTTTGTGAGAATCTTAAAGTTTGTACACTGGTTGAGATAGTGTTGAGTGGTGTTACAGAATGGGCAGAATTTCTTTGGTTCTATTGTAGTTTCTTCGGGTTCGCATGTAACTGTTGTGCTTTCTATTTGATTATGATCACTACCAAGGAGAACAAATGTACCTCTAGGCCTAACCCCTTGTGCTTGCTCTTTCTTGGTGAAAGGGCGGTCTCTGCTGGCGGTTTGGGGGGACTGCATACTATCATCTTGTACCCTGACTTCGTATTCGAGCCAATCTGATAAGTGTACTAAGGTAGGGATGGGGGTTCTAAGAGGGTTAATATGTCTCTTGAAGTCTGCTCTGAGATGATGCGGCAACTTAGTTAATACTCGGGTGACATGTGATCCACATTTTAGCTCCGTTTGGCCTATGTCGCCCAACTGGTCCAGCATTCCTACTAGGGCCCGAACCTTTAGAGCAAACTTTCGGAATGATTTTATGTCACCGCTCTTGATGTTCGGTTCGTCCATAAGCTGGGCGATACGCTTCAGTGCTAACTGATGGGGCTGACCGTATTGTTCATTAAGAGCATCCATAGTGTCATTGTATGGATAACGACTGCTACAGTACGAATCGGCTATAAGTAGTGCCTCCTCTAGCCTGAGATGATCTAGAAAAATCTGGTATTTAAATTGTTCTGTCGCATCCCGTGGCAGGAGATTATCGAGTGCGACCCTAAGACGTGTGAACTCTCGTGGGTCTTCATTTACAAAATGGGGAATAGTAGGAGTTGGCCCTCGATATGTTGGTTCACCACGAGGTGGTGAAAATGTACGTTGGCGTGTATTGTATCTAGGGGGGTCATATCTGTTCTCTGGACTATCACTTTGTGGGTTGTAGCTTGAATCAATGTAGGTAGACATGATTCGTCTTTGATCGCCTGACTCATAGTGATGCTGGTGGTGAGAATAATACTGTCTATTACGCTGCTGGGTGAGTTCATGACGGCATTCACGTAGATTCTGAGACTCATGGTCACGCTGGCAATGGTGTGAAATTGAAAGTTCACGACGGTGATAATGAGGACTTGCAGACTCACGAAGTTGTTGACGCGAACTTGAAGCTTCACTACGGTGGCTGCGCGGACTTGGAGGCTCGCGACGACGATGATGTGGACGACGGTGCTGACGTGGACTTGAAGACTCACAACGAGGTTGATGAGGACGACGACGTGGACTTGGAGACTCACGACGACATGGACTTGGAGACTCACGAAGGCGTGGACGCGGAGACTCACGACGGCGTGGACGCGGAGACTCACGACGGTGCTGTTGTGCACTTGAAGACTCACGATGACGATGATGATGTTGGCTTGAAGACTCACGACGGCGTTGGCGTGGACTTGAAGACTCACGTCGGTGTTGCTGATGACGATGACGTGGACTTGGAGGTTCACGACGATGTGGATGAGGACGATGACGTGGACTTGGAGACTCACGACGATGCTGACGTGGACTTGAAGACTCACGACGATGCTGACGTGGACTTGTGGACTCACAACGATGCTGATGTGGACTTGGAGACTCACGGCGATGCTGACGTGGACTTGAGGACTCACGACGGCGTGTACTTGGAGACTCACGACGATGCTGACGTGGACTTGAAGACTCACGACGATGCTGACGTGGACTTGAAGACTTACGACGACGTGGACTTGGAGACTCACGACGATGCTGACGTGGACTTGAAGACTCACGACGATGCTGACGTGGACTTGAAGACTTACGACGACGTGGACTTGGAGACTCACGACGATGCTGACGTGGACTTGTGGACTCACAACGATGCTGATGTGGACTTGGAGACTCACGGCGATGCTGACGTGGACTTGAGGACTCACGACGGCGTGTACTTGGAGACTCACGACGATGCTGACGTGGACTTGAAGACTCACGACGATGCTGACGTGGGCTTGAAGACTTACGACGACGTGGACTTGGAGACTCACGACGATGCTGACGTGGACTTGAAGACTCACGACGATGCTGACGTGGACTTGTGGACTCACAACGATGCTGATGTGGACTTGAAGACTCACGACGATGCTGACGTGGACTTGTGGACTCACGACGATGCTGACGTGGACTTGTGGACTCACGACGATGCTGATGTGGACTTGTGGACTCACGACGATGCTGACGTGGACTTGAAGACTCACGACGATGCTGACGTGGACTTGTGGACTCACAACGATGCTGATGTGGACTTGGAGACTCACGGCGATGCTGACGTGGACTTGAGGACTCACGACGGCGTGTACTTGGAGACTCACGACGATGCTGACGTGGACTTGGAGACTCACGACGATGCTGACGTGGACTTGAAGGCTCACGACGATGCTGACGTGGACTTGTGGACTCACAACGATGCTGATGTGGACTTGAAGACTCACGACGATGCTGACGTGGACTTGGAGACTCACGGCGATGCTGACGTGGACTTGAGGACTCACGACGATGGTGACGTGGACTTGAAGACTCACGGCGATGCTGACGTGGACTTGTGGACTCACAACGATGCTGATGTGGACTTGAAGACTCACGATGATGCTGACGTGGACTTGGAGACTCACGGCGATGCTGACGTGGACTTGAGGACTCACGACGATGGTGACGTGGACTTGAAGACTCACGGCGATGCTGACGTGGACTTGAAGACTCACGACGACATTAGCGTGATGACTCCTTTTTTCTAAAACTGTTTTCACCACTCATTTGTACTGCTTCTTGATTATTTGGTGGTTGTATCGACTGATCGTATGTCGAACAGGAGATTATGGTCTCTTCCGCTGGACTGTCTTCAGAAAATTCTTGTTCATTTACAGATTCCATTAGTTGAGTATGTTCAGAGTCATTCTCGTGATGTTCAGTTGTAACATCATAGTCTTTTAAGTAGTGTGGGGGGTGAGTTAAACGTTTAGGTCTGGTTTGTACTTCTTCCTGAGAGGACATCGTTGTCTGCAGTAATTATCGAATCCGGCTCGAAGGACCATGTAAAATATTTGCTTGTAGGACTGATTTTCAGGAGTTGATAACCGCTGCAGTATGTCCAGTTAGAACACAATATTGTCCAGATGAGGAATAATCAAACCAGTTTGGTCCATGTAATCTTTAATTTGTTTCGATATGGATGTGTTTGTGTGTGTGGTTTATGCTAATGCACGCACACCTTGTGGTTGGATGGCTTCGGAGAGAATGACTGTACATCCCTTGTCTGTTACCTTTCGTGGGTCCTAAAATAGGTGGCTAAAAACATGCCCATCTAAAATTCAATTGTATGAACAGGCGAGCCACCAGAGGGTGCTACAACGGCATACTACAAAACAACCTGACCTTTTTAACAATCATCATCATCATCATTCACTGGTCTGCCGACCGCAATTTGGGAGTGGGCTGCACAAACAAATAAACACATATTGCATACGCACAGAATATCTATTTTTACAATAAATGCGTTTATTCGTTTATTTTTGTAGTGGAGCATATGTGACCAAAATATATCTCATCTTCCAGGCGTTGGACGACCCCCGCCACCCACACGGGCCGCTGTCGCCATCTCCTGGTCAGTAGGAGAAATGTCGGTGACAACTTCCGGAATCTAAAACAACTGTACGAGTCGTATTTTGATTTGTTTCTCGTGCTATACTCTATTGTCGTTTTAGAATTATTTTTATTCCTTTGTCCTTGTCAACAAACTAGAATGTCAAGTTGTATTTCAATGTTGTTGTTTTGTTATCAAAATAAAAATCAAAAAACAGTTGTTTGCCTATTTTCCAAATGAAATATTCAACGACCAGAAGAGACACGGGCATTCTGAGTATATTTGTCAACAGTCGACCATTTTTTGCTCCATGCAACCAGATTGTTGTATAATTATCTAGTTTGAAGCGGGTTTGAATCGCACTGGCGTAGCTCAGTGGTTACTTCGACAAGAATCAATTCTACCGCAGAATTCGCCTCTTCTCAATCCCTGCATGGGGTCGAACCGCGGGTGCTGTCCAGTGTTTTGTTTTCTTGGTATTTCATTCTGTACTATCATTGTCAATTAATCATGAGGCTTTAAGTGTTGTTCAGCACCATCTTCTACCCTCAATACTGATTGACGCCAATTGAAATTTCAGCAATGTATAACAAGCTATTTTGTCAACACATCACACTGGTGTCACTCAGTGGTTGATTATTTCAATGAATGAAAATGCGACTTTTGATAAGACATGGGCTGGACATATGGTCGCCGTCCCATGTTTTTGTCACGTTTTCAGTGACATGGAATTTACTTTACCCTACAATACATGGTAACATTATCATTAAGGTGTATGACGTCCGGTCCGTGTCTCTTTTGGTAATTAAATATTACGACCAATTACCAAAAGAGACACGGACATTCTTAGTATAGTTGTCAACAGTCTGCCATTTTTTATGCTACATGCAACCAAATTGTTGTATAATTATCTACTTCCGGGAACTTCTGGGAATCTAAAACAACTCTTGATTTGTTTCTCAGGCTTTATTCTATTTTCGTTTTGGAATTAATTTTTTTCCTTTGTCGGTCCAGACAACAAACTCGAATATCAAGCTGTATGTCAATGTTGTAGTTTTGTTAGCGTAATGAAAATCAAAAAACAGTTATTTGCCTATTTTTAAAATGTGTTTCTGTTAGAATAATATTTGGAGGTTATTATACATTTGCCATGACGCAACTTTATTTCAATACATGGTGCACATATCATGTTGAAAAGAAGGGCGGTGGCACTTCTTCAGAAATGAGGATGAAGTAAACAACATCGTGATGAGTCCTGATAAAGAAGTTGGCCTCAAAGTCTGAAGCAAGCAACATCGTGCTAGGTCCTGATAAGAGATGCTGACGTCAAAGTCAGCTGCGACCCACGACGACACACCAATGATAAACCGGACCAAACCAGCTTTTGAGAAGACGAACTGTACCACCCTTTAATGTAATCTGATTCCTCGATGTTATAAAAGGGAATGTATGAAAAACATCGAGGAACAGAAGGGAGATGAAGTTGCCAAATAAACTTTGTTAACCTTTCTGTCTCCACACGAGCTGTTTGTCCTCTCTTTTCAGCTATGAACCCTATATGTCAAATTGGCGAACCTGACATAAAATTGGTCCTTCGAGCCGTGAACCCAACATACTGGAGGCGTCCAGGGGCGAAGCCGACGACCGGGGACAATCGTGGCCACGACAAGATAAGGATTCTTTCTTTTTTTGGACCTGGTCCTCGACTTTGCTACTGGATGCTGAAAGTTGAAGGGAGGCTGCGGAGAGAGACGTTCAGCTCATCTTGGGTGAGTGTGTGAAGTCCGAATGTGATGAATGAGTGTGATAAATGTGGGCATTTGAAGGGGTACGTAGTTAAATTCTGCATTAACAGGAGGGCGGACTCCTCTGCAAGTAAGTAGTTAAATTCCGTGGGGATATTGTGGGGACTAGACAGAGTAAGTCTTTAAAACTGTGTAAAACCGTAAGAATACTAGTCAATGTTACGTGAAGAGACAGAGATAGTCTATAAAACTGAGAGAGGATAACAGGGGTGTATCCTCCACGCGCGTTTGAAAGGGAAAAAAAAGAGGGAAAAAAAGGGAAGAAAAATATGGGAAAGAGGAAACGGGAAAAAAGTAAGAAGGGGAAAAAATAGTGTGAATGTAAAAGGGTGCATGGAGGCTTGCAACCTCATTTTGGAACAGGAAAGTTAACTGACAACTGTCTGGGAAGCAGAAGCTTGGGAATTACCTAAAACAGAGTAATTGTCAGCCTGTTCAGGGATTGGAGAACAGTTTAGGAAAACATGGGGAAATCAAACAGTAAAAAAAGCTAGCAAAAAGGATCCGAAACAACAATTGACGTGTAAGGACTGGAAATTTATAGAAAGCCAATGTCCGGAAAAAGTAAAACATGTAAACTCATGGATAACAAAATATAAATTCGCTGGTCAGCTTAATACACAAAAAATAGTCGACTTACAAAATAAAACGAAGAGAGGAGAGAGAAAAAAAAAAAAAAAAAAAGAGGTGAATAAAGACGGATATGAAGATACAGAATTTTGGATGACAATGGCACAAAGACGGAAACTAGATAAAAATAACAAAACCAAATTGCAACATTTAAATGTTCCACACATACTGTGGATACTGATGACATTACTTTAGGAAAGATAAGACAGCAAAAGAAGCAGCTACCAAGCCATTCATAGGTGTGGCTGTGTGTGCGCTGATAGATAACGTTCTGCGAGGCAACATCATTGCAGACATGTAACAACAAAGTCTTATGCAAGAGAAAATCTATGGCTAGAAAAAGGAGCTACTTTGACTAATGGCATATATGTCAGTTCAGGTAAAAAAAAAAAAAAAAAAAAAAAAAAAAAACAATTCTTCCAAAAAATATTTTTCGCAATATTGACACATGTTGACACACATGTCAAACAGGAGGGATGGTATGGTAAGACAGATAAACCAATTTTATACAACATATGGGTTTAATTTTTTCTCAAAAGATTTTTTGAAGAGCCTGTATGATCTGTGCTCGACACAATTGTCAGGGAAACATAAGCCCAAAACGAGGACAGTTTCCCCAAGCAACATACACCTTGTGCATTGTAAAAAGTCATCTCAACCCTACCCTATTAGGGGTCTCTCGGTTGACATGATTTTCGCGTGGATAAAAAATTGAGATTTTGTGTTGTGTAGTTTTGGTTGCACTAAAAGCTGTGTTTCATGCATGTATCCGAGACCATTACTATGAGTAATTCCAACAGCTCTTCCATCAACATGCCTTTTAGAAGTAATGATGAAATTAACACCTAATGCGGACTGCATTGCTTGGAATGATGTGTACGCTGCGATTAAGGCAACGAAAGATAAGCCTATCTTTTCTACCGATGTGGCAGTGGCTAACTTTACTTGTGTTAATCTCACAGGAACACAAGTGGTGTAAGACAACTGTACTCCAAGCAGGTACACTACTGCCACGCAGCGATGTGTGGTGGTGGTGTGGGGGTACTAAATTATTTGATTCATTAAAGGACGCAGTTGGAACTTGTGCATTGGTGTCACTTCTCTTACCAGTGTCTATTTTTCCATCCACAGCAAGGGATATTCAAAAGGCAGTTGAAGCCGACGAATACCCCTATTATTACGCCAGGAAAAGACGAAGTGCTTCCTGGAGGGATGGTGATATGACTTATTTGGATGCAATTGGCCAACCAAGGGGCGTACCAGATGAGTATAAGTTGGTAAATCAAATCGCAGCGGGGTTCGAGTCCATTCTTCTTTGGATTACACCGAATAAGAATGTGGATCGAATAAATTACATACACTATAACGTGCAAAGATTGGGGAACTTCATTGAAGAAGGATTTATAGCTATTAAAGAACAATTGGTCAATTGGTCCTACGTCGTCCTTCCATCTGGGGTGACGTAAAATTGGTCCAAAAGAACAATTGGCAGCAACATCACTCATGGCATTTCAAAACCGCATCGCGGTGGACATGCTGTTGGCAGAGAGAGGAGGGGTTTGCGCCATGATTGGGGATCAATGTGTACTTTCATTCCTAACAACACTTCTCCGGAAGGGTCCCTCACAAGAGCCATTGCAGGCTTGCGCACCCTGAAGCATAAGCTGAAGGAACACTCAGGTGTGACTACCTCTGCATGGGATGAGTGGTGGAACAAAACGTTTGGTAAATATAAAAATATGGTATTTTCTGTAATGATTTCTATAACAATGTTCACCTCAATCCTTGTACTGTGTGGATGTTGTTGTATTCCCTGCATTCGCGTTTTGCTTTTCCGATTTATCTCAACAGCTCTCGCTCCAACAAATTCCAAACGACAGGAAATATATCCTTTGAGTAATTACAGAGGTGCTGGTGATGGAGGAGACAGTGATGACCAAGTTGATGACGACGACTGAATTTACCAGGGAGATCCTATTCGTTAATCCAAAACGCTCAAATACATTAAAGTTAAACAAAGAAAAATAGAGGGGTTTACATTTGCTATCAAGCTAATGATTTGATGGAATTAAATCTTTGGAAATTCCATTGATGATAATATTTGGGGCAAATGTAGAATAAACAGGGGGGAATGTTAGAATAATATTTGGAGGTTATTATACATTTGCCATGACGCAACTTTATTTCAATACATTGGCGAACCTGACAGTTTCCAAATGAAATATTCAACTTTACGGAAGAGGATTAGGGCCATGAATGAAAAAAAAGGTAGGAAGGATTCTGACTTTATTCTCAGAATTCTGTGATTAAAGTCTGACAAGTCCGAATTCTGAGACTAAAGTCAGAATCCTTTCAACCTCTTTTTTTTTCATTCATGGCCCTAATCCTCTTCCGTACAATTTAGTATTGTTGTCAACAGCCTGCCATTTTTTGCTACATGCAACCAGATTGATTTATAATTATCTAGTTCGAAGGAGGTTCGATCGCACTGGCGTAGCTCAGTGGTTACTTCGACAAGAAACAATTCTACCGCAGAATTCCCCTCTTCTCAATCCCAGCATGGGATCGAACCGCGGGTGCTGTCCAGTGTTTTGATGTTTTCTTGGTATTTCATTCTGTAGTAACATTGTCAATTAATCATACCCTCAATACTCATTGACGCCAATTGAAATTTCAGCAATTGTATAATAAGCTATTTTGTCAACATGTCACCCAGGTGTCACTCAGTGGTTGATTACTTCACCGAATAAAAATGCGACTTTTGACAAGATATGGGCTGGACATATGGTCACTGTCCCATGTTTTTGTCACGTTTTCAGTGACATGGCATTTACTTTACCCTACAATATATGGTAACATTCTTGTTAAGATGTATGGTGTCCGGTCCGTGTCTCTCTTGGTCATTAAATATTACGTTTGAAAACCGACACAAAAATGGAGAAATAACCCTTTTTTCGAGTTTTGTTCTAATATGGAAACACCAAAATTGAAAAAAAAAAATTGATTTTCTCGTTTGTTGTCTGGAACGACAAAGGAAAATCTAAAAATAGTTTGATTTTCAATTTCTAACCAGCAGGTGGCGATATGTACTGTTATGCCCAAGCCTTTTCCACCAATACAATCATATTTTATTTATATAGCGCATTTCACAACAGTTGGAGCTGCAAATAAGCGCTTTCTATATGGTGTAATATAAATCAGCAGAAAATTAGAACGCAAACTAAAACACATAAACACATTTACAATAAATGCCAGAAGAACAGTGCTAATTATACTTGGAGAAAATGGCTGGTACCCTTTGTTGTGTTTTTAATCCTGCAAATAAGGATGCCACTACAGCGAGGTCCGATACTGTCGGCTTTATTGACATACGCTCAACCCCACACTCAACTGCGTAGCGCCCGCCCATTGTCCCAGCTCGGGCCAATGGACCATACCACAACATAAAGGGGGTGTATGGGTTAAACCATCACCACCCGGTATATACACACAGATCACACCACATCTCCCCTTTTAAGTAAAACTATGAATGATCTTAAATAGTCCAAAGCATGCACAACTTAAACAATGACATCAAATACTTTTTTTTTTTCAAAACACCAACATTCCCATCAACAATGCAATCAGTACATCCCAATGTTACCCCACCTTTTTTTTTTCTTTCCTCGGATCAGTTTTTTTTTTTTTCGCTTTTTTTTTTTTTTTTTTACAGATCCAGTCTAACGGGCTTCCTGACAGGTCTGCCCGACCTCGTTCTGGGAACGCCCGATTGCGGGCTGGCCGTGGGTGCTGGGGGGGCTGACACTGGAGCGGGTACAGCTGCTGGCGCAATGCTAGGCTCCCCCGTTGGAATCAAGTGATGGCGGTTTCTGCGCACAGTCCCACCAGGCACATCGACCATGTAGGATCGTGGTGTTGTGTGCTCGCCAACCACAGTCCCCGTGATCTTTGAGTCAGTCACCCACACCTCTTGTCCAGGTGCAAGCTTGTCTAGAACATGCACCCTGTGGCGCCTGTTAAAGTGATTCTGTTCCGCCAGTCGCATCTCCTTCTCCTTCGAGTTGACAATCGCGGCGTGAGGAAGAGACGGGATCAGCAGCGAAGGGAGAGTAGGGACAGTGGTCCTGAGCCTAAGTCCCATCAGCAGCTCCGCCGGGCTGTGTCCGTTTTGGAGAGGAGTGGATCGGTAAGCCAGCAAAGCAAGATAGGGATCCTCAGTCTTCTTGAGGAGGCCTTTTACAGTCTGAACAGCGCGCTCAGCCTCACCGTTGCTTTGTGGAAACTTGGGACTGCTCGTGACGTGCTTAAATCCATAGCTCGCAGCAAAGGTGGCGAAGCCATGCGCAGCAAACTGAGGTCCATTGTCCGTTATCAAAGTCTCAGGCACTCCATGACGGGCAAACATGGACTTGAGATGCACTGTGATGTCAGCAGACTTTGTGAGGGAAAGGTTTGCTACTTCCACATACCTTGAATAGTAATCAACGACCACCAAGTATGATTTTCCTGCCAAAGTGAACAGGTCCGCCCCAAGCTTTTGCCAAGGTCTCTCCAGGAGTTCTGAGGGCATGAGTGGTTCAATGTGATTTGTGCGTTCTTTAATGCACGTTCTACATTTCTGGACTAGCTCGTTGAGTTGTTGACTTAGGCCTGGCCACCACACAGTTTGTCTAGCGCGCTCCCTGCACTTCACTACACCCTGGTGACCCTCATGTAACTTAGCAAGGACATCGTTCCGGATCGTTGACGGAATTACTAGCCTGGTCCCCTTTAACAGGAGACCATCGTGGACGAAAAGAAAGGCACGTTCTGCCCAGTACAGCTTCAGAACCCCGCTACAGGAATTGTTGTCAGTCCAGCCCTCCTGGCACAGTTTCATGACAGCAGAGCACACACTGTCAGCTTTAAGGTTTTCTCTGAGAACGTCCATGTAGGTGGTGCTCACTGGAAGATTGTCGATGATGCTGTCCACATAGATGTTTGTGCTCTCCATGAGCTCGTTGTCTGCGCGTGTTGTTTCTGCATGCAATGGTGCACGTGACAGAGTGTCGGCTGTCCACAGATTCTTTCCGGCAACATGAGACATTGTGTAGGAGTATCCCATGAGCCTCATCCTGTAGCGCTGTATGCGTGGTGGGAGAGTGTCCAAGGCTTGAGCACCTAGGAGACTCAGCAGAGGCTTGTGATCGGTCTCCAATCCAAAGTGACGTCCTAACAGGAAATCTCTAAAGCGTTCACATGCCCAAGTGAGTGCAAGGGCCTCCTTTTCGACCTGTGCGTATCTCTGTTCTACCGCTGTGAGAGAACGCGATGCGTAGGCGACAGGTCTCCATTCATCGCTCCAGTTTTGCAGAAGCACTGCTCCCAACCCAAAGGAAGACGCGTCAGCCGACACCTTCGTCTCCTTGTTCGGGTCATATAGCGCCAGCACAGGCGTGGAAGAGAGCTCCTCTTTCAGTCTATTGAAAGCTTGGACTTGGTCAGCTCCCCAGACCCAACAGTTCTTCTTCGAGAGCAGGTCCCTGAGCGCTTTATCCTTCTCTGCCAGCTGCGGCAAAAACCTTCCCAGCTGGTTCACCATGCCTAGGAAGCTGCGCAACTCACTGACATTAGTTGGCTCAGCCATCTCTCTGACAGCTGACGTTTTGGCTGGATCGGACTTCACTCCCTTGTCTGAGATGATGTGGCCCAGGAATTTCACTTCTTGAACTGAGATTTCACACTTCCCAAGGTTGAGTGTCATTCCAGCATCCACCATCTTTTTTAGAACGGCATGAAGTCGAGAATCATGCTCTTCCTGTGTGGTCCCCCATACAAGCATATCGTCCATGTGACACACTACTCCTTCCAGGCCTTCTGTGACTTGTGTGGCCATTCGGTTTTGGAAATGCTCCGGCGCAGAAGTAATTCCGAATGGCAGTCGGTTGAAGTAGAACCTCCCGAAGGGCGTGATGAAGGTAGTCAATTTTGCTGACTCCTCAGCCAACGGAATCTGCCAGAACCCCATGTTGGCGTCGAGCTTGCTGAAGATCTTAGCGCCTGCTAGTGAGCCCAGCGTCTGCTCAACTGACGGAAGGATGTACTTTTCTCGCCTCACCGACTCATTAAGCTTGGTTAGGTCGACACATATGCGTGGATCAGCATTCTTTTTAGGCACCACCACCATGCCCGAGCACCAATCTGTGGGCTCCTCCACTCTACTGATGACCCCGATCCTCTCCATGCGCTCCAGCTCCTTTTTGACTTTGGGCATTAAAGGAAGAGGGATCCTTCGTGGAGTCTTCAGCGAATATGGCACTGCATCGTCTTTCAGCTTGATGGTGTAAGGCTGCTCAACCACCCCCAGACCGTCGAATAGCTTCGGATAGCAGTCTTTCAGGGTCTGAATGCTAATGCTGTCCAGACGAGCTACTAGGCCCAACTTCACGCTGGCTGACCTACCGAGCAGGGCTATGTGCAGGCTCCTGACCACAAACACTTCCTCGACAGTCTCTCTTCCTCGCCTCCGCAGAAGGATGTTCGTGGCCCCCAGCACATCAAGTGGAAAGCCGCCTGGACCCAGCAGGGGTTTAGGTGCTTTGTGTAGGGAGGGTTTGTTGCTGGTGTACACTGCATCGAACACATATTTCGGAATCACAGTCACATCTGCGCCAGTGTCAATTTTGAACCGGACTTTTTTATTTTTCAGTTTGAGATTAACAGTCCATGGGTCATTTCCTGCTGCCACAGAACCTAGAAACAGGCTTTCATCCTCTGAGTTCTCCTGAACCTCATTGACTGATTTGGCTGATAGGCACACTCGTTTAAAATGTCCTTTTTTTCCACAGCCGTGACATATGACATCATTAGCAGGACATTGGCTAGGATGGTGCGATTGACTTTTTCCACATTTGCGGCACCGCTTGATTTTCTCAGCTGCAGCGTTACTGCCCATCTCTTTCTGAGCCTTTGGCTTCTTGTGCAGTTGCTTGCCTCTGAATGTAACTCTGTCAACTTTAGCAGACGCATCACCTCGCAGACTTGTTTGCTGACGTTTTATTTCCTCACTCTGCCTTGCCATGCTGATTGCTTTGTCCAACGTTAGGTCTTTATCCATCTGCATACGTTCAGACAATTTGGAATCAACTAGTCCTACCACTAGTCTGTCCCTAATCAGTTCGTTATGCAGAGCACCATACTCACAGTGTTCTGACAATGTGTACAAAGCAGTCAAAAAGGAATCCACACTTTCGGTTTCCCCTTGCTTCCTCATATTAAAGCGTGCTCTTTCGTATATCACGTTCTTTGAAACAATGAAGAAGGCATGGAAAGCATTCCTTACTGCGTCATACTGCCTCTCACGTGCGTAAGACAGGTTCAGTCCTTTCAAAATGTCGTCCGCCTCGTCGCCCATACAGAATATTAGAGTGTTCACTTGATTTTCCTGGGAAGATGAGTGAAGGTTGCTGGCCTGCCGAAACCTCTCGAACCTCCTAATCCATCTCTCCCAGTCCTGGGGTTTGCTGAAGTCGAACTGCTCCGGCGGTTGAATGCTGAACGTCGCACCCGGCGCCACCACAGCTGCCTCATGCATCCCCGACGCAGAAGCACGTTGGCCGCTTCGCGAACACGGCTCGTCTTGCTCTCCGTCCATCACGTCCACCGTTTCCAATAAACTCAGGACTTTACAAGATTACTCTGGACACTCGCCTATAGCCACTTCTGACACCATGTTGTGTTTTTAATCCTGCAAATAAGGATGCCACTACAGCGAGGTCCGATACTGTCGGCTTTATTGACATACGCTCAACCCCACACTCAACTGCGTAGCGCCCGCCCATTGTCCCAGCTCGGGCCAATGGACCATACCACAACATAAAGGGGGTGTATGGGTTAAACCATCACCACCCGGTATATACACACAGATCACACCACACCCTTCTGATAAATAATAATAATAATCATCATCATTATCATTATCATCATCATCATCATTCACTGGTCTGCCGACCACAATTTGGGAGCGGGCTGCACAAACAAATAAACACATATTGCATACGCACAGAATATCTATTTTTACAATAAATGCGTTTATTCGTTTATTTTTGTAGTGGAGCATATGTGACCAAAATATATCTCATCTTCCAGGCGTTGGACGACCCCCGCCACCCACACGGGCCGCTGTCGCCATCTCCTGGTCAGTAGGAGAAATGTCGGTGACAACTTCCGGAATCTAAAACAACTGTACGAGTCGTATTTTGATTTGTTTCTCGTGCTATACTCTATTGTCGTTTTAGAATTATTTTTATTCCTTTGTCCTTGTCAACAAACTAGAATGTCAAGTTGTATTTCAATGTTGTTGTTTTGTTATCAAAATAAAAATCAAAAAACAGTTGTTTGCCTATTTTCCAAATGAAATATTCAACGACCAGAAGAGACACGGGCATTCTGAGTATATTTGTCAACAGTCGACCATTTTTTGCTCCATGCAACCAGATTGTTGTATAATTATCTAGTTTGAAGCGGGTTTGAATCGCACTGGCGTAGCTCAGTGGTTACTTCGACAAGAATCAATTCTACCGCAGAATTCGCCTCTTCTCAATCCCTGCATGGGGTCGAACCGCGGGTGCTGTCCAGTGTTTTGTTTTCTTGGTATTTCATTCTGTACTATCATTGTCAATTAATCATGAGGCTTTAAGTGTTGTTCAGCACCATCTTCTACCCTCAATACTGATTGACGCCAATTGAAATTTCAGCAATGTATAACAAGCTATTTTGTCAACACATCACACTGGTGTCACTCAGTGGTTGATTATTTCAATGAATGAAAATGCGACTTTTGATAAGACATGGGCTGGACATATGGTCGCCGTCCCATGTTTTTGTCACGTTTTCAGTGACATGGAATTTACTTTACCCTACAATACATGGTAACATTATCATTAAGGTGTATGACGTCCGGTCCGTGTCTCTTTTGGTAATTAAATATTACGACCAATTACCAAAAGAGACACGGACATGCAACCAAATTGTTGTATAATTATCTACTTCCGGGAACTTCTGGGAATCTAAAACAACTCTTGATTTGTTTCTCATGCTTTATTCTATTTTCGTTTTGGAATTATTTTTTTTCCTTTGTCGGTCCAGACAACAAACTCGAATATCAAGCTGTATGTCAATGTTGTAGTTTTGTTAGCGTAATGAAAATCAAAAAACAGTTATTTGCCTATTTTTAAAATGTGTTTCCAAATGAAATATTCAACTTTACGGAAGAGGATTAGGGCCATGAATGAAAAAAAAGGTAGGAAGGATTCTGACTTTATTCTCAGAATTCTGTGATTAAAGTCTGACAAGTCCGAATTCTGAGACTAAAGTCAGAATCCTTTCAACCTCTTTTTTTTTCATTCATGGCCCTAATCCTCTTCCGTACAATTTAGTATTGTTGTCAACAGCCTGCCATTTTTTGCTACATGCAACCAGATTGATTTATAATTATCTAGTTCGAAGGAGGTTCGATCACACTGGCGTAGCTCAGTGGTTACTTCGACAAGAAACAATTCTACCGCAGAATTCCCCTCTTCTCAATCCCAGCATGGGATCGAACCGCGGGTGCTGTCCAGTGTTTTGATGTTTTCTTGGTATTTCATTCTGTAGTAACATTGTCAATTAATCATACCCTCAATACTCATTGACGCCAATTGAAATGTCAGCAATTGTATAATAAGCTATTTTGTCAACATGTCACCCAGGTGTCACTCAGTGGTTGATTACTTCACCGAATAAAAATGCGACTTTTGACAAGATATGGGCTGGACATATGGTCACTGTCCCATGTTTTTGTCACGTTTTCAGTGACATGGCATTTACTTTACCCTACAATATATGGTAACATTCTTGTTAAGATGTATGGTGTCCGGTCCGTGTCTCTCTTGGTCATTAAATATTACGTTTGAAAACCGACACAAAAATGGAGAAATAACCCTTTTTTCGAGTTTTGTTCTGATATGGAAACACCAAAATTGAAAATAAAATTGATTTTCTCGTTTGTTGTCTGGAACGACTAAGGAAAATCTAAAAATAGTTTAATTTTCAATTTCTAACCAGCAGGTGGCGATATGTACTGTTATGCCCAAGCCTTTTCCACCAATACAATCATATTTTATTTATATAGCGCATTTCACAACAGTTGGAGCTGCAAATAAGCGCTTTCTATATGGTGTAATATAAATCAGCAGAAAATTAGAACGCAAGCTAAAACACATAAACACATTTACAATAAATGCCAGAAGAACAGTGCTAATTATACTTGGAGAAAATGGCTGGTACCCTTCTGATAAATAATAATAATAATAACAATAATAATATTAATAATAATAATAATAATAATCATCATCATCATCATCATCATTCACTGGTCTGCAGACCGCAATTTGGGAGCGGGCTGCACAAACAAATAAACACATATTGCATACGCACAGAATATCTATTTTTACAATAAATGCGTTTATTCGTTTATTTTTGTAGTGGAGCATATGTGACCAAAATATATCTCATCTTCCAGGCGTTGGACGACCCCCGCCACCCACACGGGCCGCTGTCGCCATCTCCTGGTCAGTAGGAGAAATGTCGGTGACAACTTCCGGAATCTAAAACAACTGTACGAGTCGTATTTTGATTTGTTTCTCGTGCTATACTCTATTGTCGTTTTAGAATTATTTTTATTCCTTTGTCCTTGTCAACAAACTAGAATGTCAAGTTGTATTTCAATGTTGTTGTTTTGTTATCAAAATAAAAATCAAAAAACAGTTGTTTGCCTATTTTCCAAATGAAATATTCAACGACCAGAAGAGACACGGGCATTCTGAGTATATTTGTCAACAGTCGACCATTTTTTGCTCCATGCAACCAGATTGTTGTATAATTATCTAGTTTGAAGCGGGTTTGAATCGCACTGGCGTAGCTCAGTGGTTACTTCGACAAGAATCAATTCTACCGCAGAATTCGCCTCTTCTCAATCCCTGCATGGGGTCGAACCGCGGGTGCTGTCCAGTGTTTTGTTTTCTTGGTATTTCATTCTGTACTATCATTGTCAATTAATCATGAGGCTTTAAGTGTTGTTCAGCACCATCTTCTACCCTCAATACTGATTGACGCCAATTGAAATTTCAGCAATGTATAACAAGCTATTTTGTCAACACATCACACTGGTGTCACTCAGTGGTTGATTATTTCAATGAATGAAAATGCGACTTTTGATAAGACATGGGCTGGACATATGGTCGCCGTCCCATGTTTTTGTCACGTTTTCAGTGACATGGAATTTACTTTACCCTACAATACATGGTAACATTATCATTAAGGTGTATGACGTCCGGTCCGTGTCTCTTTTGGTAATTAAATATTACGACCAATTACCAAAAGAGACACGGACATGCAACCAAATTGTTGTATAATTATCTACTTCCGGGAACTTCTGGGAATCTAAAACAACTCTTGATTTGTTTCTCATGCTTTATTCTATTTTCGTTTTGGAATTATTTTTTTTCCTTTGTCGGTCCAGACAACAAACTCGAATATCAAGCTGTATGTCAATGTTGTAGTTTTGTTAGCGTAATGAAAATCAAAAAACAGTTATTTGCCTATTTTTAAAATGTGTTTCCAAATGAAATATTCAACTTTACGGAAGAGGATTAGGGCCATGAATGAAAAAAAAGGTAGGAAGGATTCTGACTTTATTCTCAGAATTCTGTGATTAAAGTCTGACAAGTCCGAATTCTGAGACTAAAGTCAGAATCCTTTCAACCTCTTTTTTTTTCATTCATGGCCCTAATCCTCTTCCGTACAATTTAGTATTGTTGTCAACAGCCTGCCATTTTTTGCTACATGCAACCAGATTGATTTATAATTATCTAGTTCGAAGGAGGTTCGATCACACTGGCGTAGCTCAGTGGTTACTTCGACAAGAAACAATTCTACCGCAGAATTCCCCTCTTCTCAATCCCAGCATGGGATCGAACCGCGGGTGCTGTCCAGTGTTTTGATGTTTTCTTGGTATTTCATTCTGTAGTAACATTGTCAATTAATCATACCCTCAATACTCATTGACGCCAATTGAAATGTCAGCAATTGTATAATAAGCTATTTTGTCAACATGTCACCCAGGTGTCACTCAGTGGTTGATTACTTCACCGAATAAAAATGCGACTTTTGACAAGATATGGGCTGGACATATGGTCACTGTCCCATGTTTTTGTCACGTTTTCAGTGACATGGCATTTACTTTACCCTACAATATATGGTAACATTCTTGTTAAGATGTATGGTGTCCGGTCCGTGTCTCTCTTGGTCATTAAATATTACGTTTGAAAACCGACACAAAAATGGAGAAATAACCCTTTTTTCGAGTTTTGTTCTGATATGGAAACACCAAAATTGAAAATAAAATTGATTTTCTCGTTTGTTGTCTGGAACGACTAAGGAAAATCTAAAAATAGTTTGATTTTCAATTTCTAACCAGCAGGTGGCGATATGTACTGTTATGCCCAAGCCTTTTCCACCAATACAATCATATTTTATTTATATAGCGCATTTCACAACAGTTGGAGCTGCAAATAAGCGCTTTCTATATGGTGTAATATAAATCAGCAGAAAATTAGAACGCAAGCTAAAACACATAAACACATTTACAATAAATGCCAGAAGAACAGTGCTAATTATACTTGGAGAAAATGGCTGGTACCCTTCTGATAAATAATAATAATAATAACAATAATAATATTAATAATAATAATAATCATCATCATCATCATCATCATTCACTGGTCTGCAGACCGCAATTTGGGAGCGGGCTGCACAAACAAATAAACACATATTGCATACGCACAGAATATCTATTTTTACAATAAATGCGTTTATTCGTTTATTTTTGTAGTGGAGCATATGTGACCAAAATATATCTCATCTTCCAGGCGTTGGACGACCCCCGCCACCCACACGGGCCGCTGTCGCCATCTCCTGGTCAGTAGGAGAAATGTCGGTGACAACTTCCGGAATCTAAAACAACTGTACGAGTCGTATTTTGATTTGTTTCTCGTGCTATACTCTATTGTCGTTTTAGAATTATTTTTATTCCTTTGTCCTTGTCAACAAACTAGAATGTCAAGTTGTATTTCAATGTTGTTGTTTTGTTATCAAAATAAAAATCAAAAAACAGTTGTTTGCCTATTTTCCAAATGAAATATTCAACGACCAGAAGAGACACGGGCATTCTGAGTATATTTGTCAACAGTCGACCATTTTTTGCTCCATGCAACTGTAACAATGGGATTGTTAGTTGGTGGTTGGGTGTTCCCAGGGGGACTGTTTTAGTTGAGGCACACTGCGCCAGCAAGGCGGAAGTGGAGTGTATGAGAGCCGTGCAGTTGATGTTACAATAAAGATTCAGTGAGCAAATGAAAGAGCTCTAACCGTCCATTCTGTATAGTCATATGACAGAACAGAACGAAACATGGTGGCAGCGGTCTAGTCGCTAGTGGGGACGCGGGAGAGGATTGACAACAACCGTGTGTACGTGCTGCCGACGAGCTGAGTGAACGGAACGGCGCGGCAGCAGGTGAACTAAACGGACAGAGGACGTCGCGATGGAAGGACTGAAACCTCCGTCGATGTTGTTGTTGGACTCCGGCGACCTAGCCAAGACATGGAAATGCTGGAAGGAGGAATTTACACTCTACACGGACCTCACCATGCCCGGCGCAGAGGAAGGAGCGAAAGCAAAGCTTTTCTATTACCTCGTCGGCGCGAGTGGGAGGGAGCTTTTGGCCACGCTGGCGGGTGACGACTCGTCGGCAAGGAGGTCAGTGAGTGCAATGATAAGGTTGCTGGATGAACATTGCACACCGAAAGTGAATGAGACTGTGGAGAGATACAAGTTTTTTGTGCGAAACCAAGGCACGGATGAAACCATTGACAAATATTTTACGGACCTGAGAGTGCTAGCCAATGGATGCAACTTTGGAGACATAAAAGACTCGCTAATTAGAGATCGCATTGTGTGTGGCACCAATAGCTCAGCCATGAGAGAGAGACTCCTCAGGGAAGATAGACTGACACTGGAGAAATGCCTACTAATATGTAGAGCTGCTGAACTGTCAAAAGAAAACAGCAGGACAGTGGAAGGACACACTGTGGAGGAAATACATACAGTGAAACAAGATACAAGGAAAAGCAACAGTGATGTAGTCGATTGTAGGTTTTGTGGACGAATGCATGAGCGAAGTAAGACAAAATGCCCAGCTTTTGGAAGGAAATGTAAAAAGTGTGGGAAAGAAAATCATTTCGCTGTGAAGTGCAAATCGAAAATAGGACAAGGAGGGAAATGTAAACCAATGAATGCTGTCACGGAAGAGGATGGAGAAACATATGAGGATATAATGACAATTGCTGTGATAAATGGCAAGGGGAACAATGAAATAGTTCACCAAGTGAATGAGCGACTCAACAAGGGACAGCAACTCTTTGCAAGGATGCTGGTAAACGGGACACATGTGAACTTTCAGATTGATTGTGGGGCGACCTGTAACATAATCCCAATAAACCTCCTAAACTCAGACACACAACTGGAGCACACAGAGAAAGTGCTGGTCATGTATAATAAATCCAGGTTGTGTCCGTTGGGGAAATGTAGGGTTAAAGTGAGAAACCCTCGAAACAACAAATTGTACAGGTTGGAGTTTCTCGTGGTGGACCAAGTGGACAAAATCCCCATATTGGGCCGGAAGGCCAGTGAGGCCATGAAACTAATTAAAGTACACTACGAGAACATCCTTATCATTGATGACATTGTGAAAAAAGAAGTGGAACAGGTCAAAGAAGAAGGACAACAGGATTGCATAACGTTGGAGAAAATAAAGACTGAGTTTGGCGATGTGTTCACTGGTGATGGCTGTTTGGAGGGCGAGTATAACATTGAAATAAACAGTGAAGTGCCGCCTGTTAAACTGCCGAAACGCAGAGTACCCGTTTCACTGATGTCTCCACTGAAAGAGGAATTAAAAGATCTTGAGAGAAGAGGCATTATCGCACCGGTTGAGTGTAGCACTGACTGGATAAGTAGCATGGTGACAGTGATGAAACGCAATGGAAAACCGAGAATCTGCATAGACCCAAAACCACTCAATCGAGCGCTGAAAAGAAGCCACTTCCCTCTTCCGACGATTGAGGATATACTTCCGGAAATGGCAAAGGCGAAAATGTTCACAGTGTGTGATGTGAAGCATGGCTTCTGGCATGTTAAATTGGGGGAGGAGTCAAGCTACCTCACCACGTTTGCCACTCCTTTTGGTCGGTACCGTTGGCTGAGAATGCCGATGGGAATAAGTCCAGCGCCGGAAGTATTCCAAAGAAGACTCATACAAGCGCTAGAAGGAATACCGGGAATGTACATCATCGCTGATGATGTGTTGATCACGGGTGAAGGGACATCGCTGGAAGAAGCAAGTAGAGACCACGACAACAAACTCAGGTGCTTCCTAAACAGATGTAGAATGCGAAACATCAAATTGAACTTTGAGAAGATAAAACTACGGCGACAGGCCGTGCCGTATATTGGACATTTGTTGACAGCTGAGGGACTGCAGATAGACCCGGAGAAGGTGCGTGCAATCCAAGAGATGCCGAGGCCGACGGATGTCAAGGCAGTACAGAGACTGGTTGGGATGATAAATTACTTGTCCAAGTTTTATGACCACTTGTCTGATGATTGTGAAATATTACGCCAACTTACACACAAAGAGAATGTGTGGGAGTGGACTGACACACAGGAGGAAGCGTTTAATAGACTGAAACACAAAATTGCCAGTGCACCCATTTTGAAGTATTACAATCAAGACGAGGAGTTGACACTTCAATGTGATGCATCAGAGACTGGGCTGGGGGCTGCTCTGACACAAGGAGGTAAGCCTGTAGCATATGGGAGCCGGGCCTTGACACAGACAGAAAGGGGCTATGCCCAGATAGAGAAGGAATGCTTGGCTATAGTCTATGGGATGGAGAAGTTTCACCAATACACGTTTGGCAGGCAGGTGACGGTACAGAGTGACCACAAACCGTTGGAAAATATTCACAAGAAGCCACTTTTGAGTGCACCTAAGAGACTACAGAGGATGTTACTCCGATTACAGAAATATAACATGGAAGTGACCTATGTACCAGGCCGTCATATGTTGCTGGCTGACACACTCAGTAGGGCATACTTGCCAGAGGACACTAAAGGGGACATGGAGTCAGAGATAGAAACCGTAAACATGGTAGACTACCTACCTATTTCGCTGGAGAGACTGAGCTCCATTAGGAAGGCTACGTCAGTGGATTGGAGGCTGCAGAGAGTAATTGGCATGATTCTGTCAGGGTGGCCAAAATGCAAAAAGGATATACCCACGGACATTCAACACTATTACTCATTCCAGGAGGAACTTAGCTTCCAAGATGGTATCGTATTCAAAGGAGAGAGAGCTGTGATACCAGATTCACTCAGGACTGACATTACACGCCGTGTACACTCTTCTCATTTAGGAGTGGAAGGTTGTCTAAGGAGAGCAAGGGAGTGCGTGTACTGGCAAGGGATGAATGAGCACATTAAGACCTTTGTCTCCAAGTGTGACATCTGTAGGTCCATGGACCCCAAGCAACAGAAAGAGACACTATGTCCACATGATATGGTGTGTAGACCCTGGGCCAAGGTAGGGATGGACTTGTTTTCCTTTCATGATAGAAACTACCTGATTACAGTGGACTACTACTCCAACTTTTGGGAAGTGGATTACTTGCCCGATACGACAAGCAGCGCTGTGATTAGGAAGGTGAAAGCACATTTTGCAAGGCAGGGCATACCGGACGTGGTAGTGTCAGATAACGGACCACAATTCTCCTCCAAAGAGTTTCGGCTGTTTAGTGAAAAGTGGGAGTTTGAGCATAGGACGTCGTCGCCAGGATATGCCCAGAGCAACGGGAAGGCCGAGTCAGCAGTGAAAACTGCCAAGCGACTGATGATGAAAGCGGCGGCTGCGAACCAGGATGCATACTTGGCTATATTGGACCACCGAAATACACCGACCCAAGGCTTGGGTACAAGCCCAGCACAGAGACTTCTGAGTAGGCGGACTCGGACGCTTCTTCCAATCAGGGACGCTCTTTTGGAGCCGGAGTTGATCAAAAATGCAGAAGGCCTGTGGAAGAACAGTCAGAGACAGGAGAGATACTACAACCGCACTGCGAAAGACCTGGACATCCTTGAGAAAGGAGACACCGTGAGAGTTCAGCCGTTTCAGCGACATGGAGTCTGGCGGAAGGCGACGGTGCTGAAACCTGCGAGCCACAGGTCGTATGAAGTGGAGATGGAGTCGGGTGGTGTGTTACAGAGGAATCGACGTCACCTCAGGCGTGACCTTTGCCCACCGGCCTCGCCTAAAAAAGCTGAGACTGTGGAGAGTACGGCTGAGGTGGGGTCGGAACTGTGCCGTGCTGGTGACCAAGCGGCTGTGACGACCAGGTCTGGCCGTCGGGTCATTAGACCTCGATATCTGGAGGACTTCACGGAGTGATGTTTGTTTTGGAACTTTGCATGAGTCTAGGGTTGCTTGTCAGTTAAGGACAGAGAAAAAAAAAAAAAGGAAAAGAAATGTGAGAGTTAATGAGAGTAACGTGTATTCTTTAGTTGTGATTACATTTAAATTCATAATGAGAGTAACGTGTATTCTTTAGTTGTGATTACATTTAAATTCATAGTCTTCGATGCTGTAATATGTTGCTGTCAATTAAAGAAGGTGACTTAAAAGAAAAAAAAGAAAAGATGTAACAATGGGATTGTTAGTTGGTGGTTGGGTGTTCCCAGGGGGACTGTTTTAGTTGAGGCACACCGCGCCAGCAAGGCGGAAGTGGAGTGTATGAAAGCCGTGCAGTTGATGTTACAATAAAGATTCAGTGAGCAAATGAAAGAGCTCTAACCGTCCATTCTGTATAGTCATATGACAGAACAGAACGAAACAGCAACCAGATTGTTGTATAATTATCTAGTTTGAAGCGGGTTTGAATCGCACTGGCGTAGCTCAGTGGTTACTTCGACAAGAATCAATTCTACCGCAGAATTCGCCTCTTCTCAATCCCTGCATGGGGTCGAACCGCGGGTGCTGTCCAGTGTTTTGTTTTCTTGGTATTTCATTCTGTACTATCATTGTCAATTAATCATGAGGCTTTAAGTGTTGTTCAGCACCATCTTCTACCCTCAATACTGATTGACGCCAATTGAAATTTCAGCAATGTATAACAAGCTATTTTGTCAACACATCACACTGGTGTCACTCAGTGGTTGATTATTTCAATGAATGAAAATGCGACTTTTGATAAGACATGGGCTGGACATATGGTCGCCGTCCCATGTTTTTGTCACGTTTTCAGTGACATGGAATTTACTTTACCCTACAATACATGGTAACATTATCATTAAGGTGTATGACGTCCGGTCCGTGTCTCTTTTGGTAATTAAATATTACGACCAATTACCAAAAGAGACACGGACATGCAACCAAATTGTTGTATAATTATCTACTTCCGGGAACTTCTGGGAATCTAAAACAACTCTTGATTTGTTTCTCATGCTTTATTCTATTTTCGTTTTGGAATTAATTTTTTTCCTTTGTCGGTCCAGACAACAAACTCGAATATCAAGCTGTATGTCAATGTTGTAGTTTTGTTAGCGTAATGAAAATCAAAAAACAGTTATTTGCCTATTTTTAAAATGTGTTTCCAAATGAAATATTCAACTTTACGGAAGAGGATTAGGGCCATGAATGAAAAAAAAGGTAGGAAGTATTCTGACTTTATTCTCAGAATTCTGTGATTAAAGTCTGACAAGTCCGAATTCTGAGACTAAAGTCAGAATCCTTTCAACATCTTTTTTTTTCATTCATGGCCCTAATCCTCTTCCGTACAATTTAGTATTGTTGTCAACAGCCTGCCATTTTTTGCTACATGCAACCAGATTGATTTATAATTATCTAGTTCGAAGGAGGTTCGATCGCACTGGCGTAGCTCAGTGGTTACTTCGACAAGAAACAATTCTACCGCAGAATTCCCCTCTTCTCAATCCCAGCATGGGATCGAACCGCGGGTGCTGTCCAGTGTTTTGATGTTTTCTTGGTATTTCATTCTATAGTAACATTGTCAATTAATCATACCCTCAATACTCATTGACGCCAATTGAAATTTCAGCAATTGTATAATAAGCTATTTTGTCAACATGTCACCCAGGTGTCACTCAGTGGTTGATTACTTCACCGAATAAAAATGCGACTTTTGACAAGATATGGGCTGGACATATGGTCACTGTCCCATGTTTTTGTCACGTTTTCAGTGACATGGCATTTACTTTACCCTACAATATATGGTAACATTCTTGTTAAGATGTATGGTGTCCGGTCCGTGTCTCTCTTGGTCATTTAATATTACGTTTGAAAACCGACACAAAAATGGAGAAATAACCCTTTTTTCGAGTTTTGTTCTAATATGGAAACACCAAAATTGAAAAAAAATTTGATTTTCTCGTTTGTCGTCTGGAACGACTAAGGAAAATCTAAAAATAGTTTGATTTTCAATTTCTAACCAGCAGGTGGCGATATGTACTGTTATGCCCAAGCCTTTTCCACCAATACAATCATATTTTATTTATATAGCGCATTTCACAACAGTTGGAGCTGCAAATAAGCGCTTTCTATATGGTGTAATATAAATCAGCAGAAAATTAGAACGCAAACTAAAACACATAAACACATTTACAATAAATGCCAGAAGAACAGTGCTAATTATACTTGGAGAAAATGGCTGGTACCCTTCTGATAAATAATAATAATAATAATAATAATAATATTAATAATAATAATAATAATAATAATAATCATCATCATCATCATCATTCACTGGTCTGCAGACCGCAATTTGGGAGCGGGCTGCACAAACAAATAAACACATATTGCATACGCACAGAATATCTATTTTTACAATAAATGCGTTTATTCGTTTATTTTTGTAGTGGAGCATATGTGACCAAAATATATCTCATCTTCCAGGCGTTGGACGACCCCCGCCACCCACACGGGCCGCTGTCGCCATCTCCTGGTCAGTAGGAGAAATGTCGGTGACAACTTCCGGAATCTAAAACAACTGTACGAGTCGTATTTTGATTTGTTTCTCGTGCTATACTCTATTGTCGTTTTAGAATTATTTTTATTCCTTTGTCCTTGTCAACAAACTAGAATGTCAAGTTGTATTTCAATGTTGTTGTTTTGTTATCAAAATAAAAATCAAAAAACACTTGTTTGCCTATTTTCCAAATGAAATATTCAACGACCAGAAGAGACACGGGCATTCTGAGTATATTTGTCAACAGTCGACCATTTTTTGCTCCATGCAACCAGATTGTTGTATAATTATCTAGTTTGAAGTGGGTTTGAATCGCACTGGCGTAGCTCAGTGGTTACTTCGACAAGAATCAATTCTACCGCAGAATTCGCCTCTTCTCAATCCCTGCATGGGGTCGAACCGCGGGTGCTGTCCAGTGTTTTGTTTTCTTGGTATTTCATTCTGTACTATCATTGTCAATTAATCATGAGGCTTTAAGTGTTGTTCAGCACCATCTTCTACCCTCAATACTGATTGACGCCAATTGAAATTTCAGCAATGTATAACAAGCTATTTTGTCAACACATCACACTGGTGTCACTCAGTGGTTGATTATTTCAATGAATGAAAATGCGACTTTTGATAAGACATGGGCTGGACATATGGTCGCCGTCCCATGTTTTTGTCACGTTTTCAGTGACATGGAATTTACTTTACCCTACAATACATGGTAACATTATCATTAAGGTGTATGACGTCCGGTCCGTGTCTCTTTTGGTAATTAAATATTACGACCAATTACCAAAAGAGACACGGACATGCAACCAAATTGTTGTATAATTATCTACTTCCGGGAACTTCTGGGAATCTAAAACAACTCTTGATTTGTTTCTCATGCTTTATTCTATTTTCGTTTTGGAATTAATTTTTTTCCTTTGTCGGTCCAGACAACAAACTCGAATATCAAGCTGTATGTCAATGTTGTAGTTTTGTTAGCGTAATGAAAATCAAAAAACAGTTATTTGCCTATTTTTAAAATGTGTTTCCAAATGAAATATTCAACTTTACGGAAGAGGATTAGGGCCATGAATGAAAAAAAAGGTAGGAAGGATTCTGACTTTATTCTCAGAATTCTGTGATTAAAGTCTGACAAGTCCGAATTCTGAGACTAAAGTCAGAATCCTTTCAACCTCTTTTTTTTTCATTCATGGCCCTAATCCTCTTCCGTACAATTTAGTATTGTTGTCAACAGCCTGCCATTTTTTGCTACATGCAACCAGATTGATTTATAATTATCTAGTTCGAAGGAGGTTCGATCGCACTGGCGTAGCTCAGTGGTTACTTCGACAAGAAACAATTCTACCGCAGAATTCCCCTCTTCTCAATCCCAGCATGGGATCGAACCGCGGGTGCTGTCCAGTGTTTTGATGTTTTCTTGGTATTTCATTCTGTAGTAACATTGTCAATTAATCATACCCTCAATACTCATTGACGCCAATTGAAATGTCAGCAATTGTATAATAAGCTATTTTGTCAACATGTCACCCAGGTGTCACTCAGTGGTTGATTACTTCACCGAATAAAAATGCGACTTTTGACAAGATATGGGCTGGACATATGGTCACTGTCCCATGTTTTTGTCACGTTTTCAGTGACATGGCATTTACTTTACCCTACAATATATAGTAACATTCTTGTTAAGATGTATGGTGTCCGGCCCGTGTCTCTCTTGGTCATTAAATATTACGTTTGAAAACCGACACAAAAATGGAGAAATAACCCTTTTTTCGAGTTTTGTTCTAATATGGAAACACCAAAATTGAAAAAAAATTGATTTTCTCGTTTGTTGTCTGGAACGACTAAGGAAAATCTAAAAATTGTTTGATTTTCAATTTCTAACCAGCAGGTGGCGATATGTACTGTTATGCCCAAGCCTTTTCCACCAATACAATCATATTTTATTTATATAGCGCATTTCACAACAGTTGGAGCTGCAAATAAGCGCTTTCTATATGGTGTAATATAAATCAGCAGAAAATTAGAACGCAAACTAAAACACATAAACACATTTACAATAAATGCCAGAAGAACAGTGCTAATTATACTTGGAGAAAATGGCTGGTACCCTTCTGATAAATAATAATAATAATAATAATAATAATAATAATATTAATAATAATAATAATAATAATAATAATAATCATCATCATCATCATTCACTGGTCTGCAGACCGCAATTTGGGAGCGGGCTGCACAAACAAATAAACACATATTGCATACGCACAGAATATCTATTTTTACAATAAATGCGTTTATTCGTTTATTTTTGTAGTGGAGCATATGTGACCAAAATATATCTCATCTTCCAGGCGTTGGACGACCCCCGCCACCCACACGGGCCGCTGTCGCCATCTCCTGGTCAGTAGGAGAAATGTCGGTGACAACTTCCGGAATCTAAAACAACTGTACGAGTCGTATTTTGATTTGTTTCTCGTGCTATACTCTATTGTCGTTTTAGAATTATTTTTATTCCTTTGTCCTTGTCAACAAACTAGAATGTCAAGTTGTATTTCAATGTTGTTGTTTTGTTATCAAAATAAAAATCAAAAAACAGTTGTGTGCCTATTTTCCAAATGAAATATTCAACGACCAGAAGAGACACGGGCATTCTGAGTATATTTGTCAACAGTCGACCATTTTTTGCTCCATGCAACCAGATTGTTGTATAATTATCTAGTTTGAAGCGGGTTTGAATCGCACTGGCGTAGCTCAGTGGTTACTTCGACAAGAATCAATTCTACCGCAGAATTCGCCTCTTCTCAATCCCTGCATGGGGTCGAACCGCGGGTGCTGTCCAGTGTTTTGTTTTCTTGGTATTTCATTCTGTACTATCATTGTCAATTAATCATGAGGCTTTAAGTGTTGTTCAGCACCATCTTCTACCCTCAATACTGATTGACGCCAATTGAAATTTCAGCAATGTATAACAAGCTATTTTGTCAACACATCACACTGGTGTCACTCAGTGGTTGATTATTTCAATGAATGAAAATGCGACTTTTGATAAGACATGGGCTGGACATATGGTCGCCGTCCCATGTTTTTGTCACGTTTTCAGTGACATGGAATTTACTTTACCCTACAATACATGGTAACATTATCATTAAGGTGTATGACGTCCGGTCCGTGTCTCTTTTGGTAATTAAATATTACGACCAATTACCAAAAGAGACACGGACATTCTTAGTATAGTTGTCAACAGTCTGCCATTTTTTATGCTACATGCAACCAAATTGTTGTATAATTATCTACTTCCGGGAACTTCTGGGAATCTAAAACAACTCTTGATTTGTTTCTCATGCTTTATTCTATTTTCGTTTTGGAATTAATTTTTTTCCTTTGTCGGTCCAGACAACAAACTCGAATATCAAGCTGTATGTCAATGTTGTAGTTTTGTTAGCGTAATGAAAATCAAAAAACAGTTATTTGCCTATTTTTAAAATGTGTTTCCAAATGAAATATTCAACTTTACGGAAGAGGATTAGGGCCATGAATGAAAAAAAAGGTAGGAAGGATTCTGACTTTATTCTCAGAATTCTGTGATTAAAGTCTGACAAGTCCAAATTCTGAGACTAAAGTCAGAATCCTTTCAACCTCTTTTTTTTTCATTCATGGCCCTAATCCTCTTCCGTACAATTTAGTATTGTTGTCAACAGCCTGCCATTTTTTGCTACATGCAACCAGATTGATTTATAATTATCTAGTTCGAAGGCGGTTCGATCGCACTGGCGTAGCTCAGTGGTTACTTCGACAAGAAACAATTCTACCGCAGAATTCCCCTCTTCTCAATCCCAGCATGGGATCGAACCGCGGGTGCTGTCCAGTGTTTTGATGTTTTCTTGGTATTTCATTCTGTAGTAACATTGTCAATTAATCATACCCTCAATACTCATTGACGCCAATTGAAATGTCAGCAATTGTATAATAAGCTATTTTGTCAACATGTCACCCAGGTGTCACTCAGTGGTTGATTACTTCACCGAATAAAAATGCGACTTTTGACAAGATATGGGCTGGACATATGGTCACTGTCCCATGTTTTTGTCACGTTTTCAGTGACATGGCATTTACTTTACCCTACAATATATGGTAACATTCTTGTTAAGATGTATGGTGTCCGGTCCGTGTCTCTCTTGGTCATTTAATATTACGTTTGAAAACCAACACAAAAATGGAGAAATAACCCTTTTTTCGAGTTTTGTTCTAATATGGAAACACCAAAATTGAAAAAAAAATTGATTTTCTCGTTTGTTGTCTGGAACGACTAAGGAAAATCTAAAAATAGTTTGATTTTCAATTTCTAACCAGCAGGTGGCGATATGTACTGTTATGCCCAAGCCTTTTCCACCAATACAATCATATTTTATTTATATAGCGCATTTCACAACAGTTGGAGCTGCAAATAAGCGCTTTCTATATGGTGTAATATAAATCAGCAGAAAATTAGAACGCAAACTAAAACACATAAACACATTTACAATAAATGCCAGAAGAACAGTGCTAATTATACTTGGAGAAAATGGCTGGTACCCTTCTGATAAATAATAATAATAATAATAATAATAATAATAATATTAATAATAATAATAATAATAATAATCATCATCATCATCATTCACTGGTCTGCAGACCGCAATTTGGGAGCGGGCTGCACAAACAAATAAACACATATTGCATACGCACAGAATATCTATTTTTACAATAAATGCGTTTATTCGTTTATTTTTGTAGTGGAGCATATGTGACCAAAATATATCTCATCTTCCAGGCGTTGGACGACCCCCGCCACCCACACGGGCCGCTGTCGCCATCTCCTGGTCAGTAGGAGAAATGTCGGTGACAACTTCCGGAATCTAAAACAACTGTACGAGTCGTATTTTGATTTGTTTCTCGTGCTATACTCTATTGTCGTTTTAGAATTATTTTTATTCCTTTGTCCTTGTCAACAAACTAGAATGTCAAGTTGTATTTCAATGTTGTTGTTTTGTTATCAAAATAAAAATAAAAAAACACTTGTTTGCCTATTTTCCAAATGAAATATTCAACGACCAGAAGAGACACGGGCATTCTGAGTATATTTGTCAACAGTCGACCATTTTTTGCTCCATGCAACCAGATTGTTGTATAATTATCTAGTTTGAAGCGGGTTTGAATCGCACTGGCGTAGCTCAGTGGTTACTTCGACAAGAATCAATTCTACCGCAGAATTCGCCTCTTCTCAATCCCTGCATGGGGTCGAACCGCGGGTGCTGTCCAGTGTTTTGTTTTCTTGGTATTTCATTCTGTACTATCATTGTCAATTAATCATGAGGCTTTAAGTGTTGTTCAGCACCATCTTCTACCCTCAATACTGATTGACGCCAATTGAAATTTCAGCAATGTATAACAAGCTATTTTGTCAACACATCACACTGGTGTCACTCAGTGGTTGATTATTTCAATGAATGAAAATGCGACTTTTGATAAGACATGGGCTGGACATATGGTCGCCGTCCCATGTTTTTGTCACGTTTTCAGTGACATGGAATTTACTTTACCCTACAATACATGGTAACATTATCATTAAGGTGTATGACGTCCGGTCCGTGTCTCTTTTGGTAATTAAATATTACGACCAATTACCAAAAGAGACACGGACATTCTTAGTATAGTTGTCAACAGTCTGCCATTTTTTATGCTACATGCAACCAAATTGTTGTATAATTATCTACTTCCGGGAACTTCTGGGAATCTAAAACAACTCTTGATTTGTTTCTCATGCTTTATTCTATTTTCGTTTTGGAATTAATTTTTTTCCTTTGTCGGTCCAGACAACAAACTCGAATATCAAGCTGTATGTCAATGTTGTAGTTTTGTTAGCGTAATGAAAATCAAAAAACAGTTATTTGCCTATTTTTAAAATGTGTTTCCAAATGAAATATTCAACTTTACGGAAGAGGATTAGGGCCATGAATGAAAAAAAAGGTAGGAAGGATTCTGACTTTATTCTCAGAATTCTGTGATTAAAGTCTGACAAGTCCGAATTCTGAGACTAAAGTCAGAATCCTTTCAACCTCTTTTTTTTTCATTCATGGCCCTAATCCTCTTCCGTACAATTTAGTATTGTTGTCAACAGCCTGCCATTTTTTGCTACATGCAACCAGATTGATTTATAATTATCTAGTTCGAAGGAGGTTCGATCGCACTGGCGTAGCTCAGTGGTTACTTCGACAAGAAACAATTCTACCGCAGAATTCCCCTCTTCTCAATCCCAGCATGGGATCGAACCGCGGGTGCTGTCCAGTGTTTTGATGTTTTCTTGGTATTTCATTCTGTAGTAACATTGTCAATTAATCATACCCTCAATACTCATTGACGCCAATTGAAATGTCAGCAATTGTATAATAAGCTATTTTGTCAACATGTCACCCAGGTGTCACTCAGTGGTTGATTACTTCACCGAATAAAAATGCGACTTTTGACAAGATATGGGCTGGACATATGGTCACTGTCCCATGTTTTTGTCACGTTTTCAGTGACATGGCATTTACTTTACCCTACAATATATGGTAACATTCTTGTTAAGATGTATGGTGTCCGGTCCGTGTCTCTCTTGGTCATTAAATATTACGTTTGAAAACCGACACAAAAATGGAGAAATAACCCTTTTTTCGAGTTTTGTTCTAATATGGAAACACCAAAATTGAAAAAAAAAATTGATTTTCTCGTTTGTTGTCTGGAACGACTAAGGAAAATCTAAAAATAGTTTGATTTTCAATTTCTAACCAGCAGGTGGCGATATGTACTGTTATGCCCAAGCCTTTTCCACCAATACAATCATATTTTATTTATATAGCGCATTTCACAACAGTTGGAGCTGCAAATAAGCGCTTTCTATATGGTGTAATATAAATCAGCAGAAAATTAGAACGCAAACTAAAACACATAAACACATTTACAATAAATGCCAGAAGAACAGTGCTAATTATACTTGGAGAAAATGGCTGGTACCCTTCTGATAAATAATAATAATAATCATCATCATTATCATTATCATCATCATTCACTGGTCTGCCGACCGCAATTTGGGAGCGGGCTGCACAAACAAATAAACACATTTTGCATACGCACAGAATATCTATTTTTACAATAAATGCGTTTATTCGTTTATTTTTGTAGTGGAGCATATGTGACCAAAATATATCTCATCTTCCAGGCGTTGGACGACCCCCGCCACCCACACGGGCCGCTGTCGCCATCTCCTGGTCAGTAGGAGAAATGTCGGTGACAACTTCCGGAATCTAAAACAACTGTACGAGTCGTATTTTGATTTGTTTCTCGTGCTATACTCTATTGTCGTTTTAGAATTATTTTTATTCCTTTGTCCTTGTCAACAAACTAGAATGTCAAGTTGTATTTCAATGTTGTTGTTTTGTTATCAAAATAAAAATCAAAAAACAGTTGTTTGCCTATTTTCCAAATGAAATATTCAACGACCAGAAGAGACACGGGCATTCTGAGTATATTTGTCAACAGTCGACCATTTTTTGCTCCATGCAACCAGATTGTTGTATAATTATCTAGTTTGAAGCGGGTTTGAATCGCACTGGCGTAGCTCAGTGGTTACTTCGACAAGAATCAATTCTACCGCAGAATTCGCCTCTTCTCAATCCCTGCATGGGGTCGAACCGCGGGTGCTGTCCAGTGTTTTGTTTTCTTGGTATTTCATTCTGTACTATCATTGTCAATTAATCATGAGGCTTTAAGTGTTGTTCAGCACCATCTTCTACCCTCAATACTGATTGACGCCAATTGAAATTTCAGCTATGTATAACAAGCTATTTTGTCAACACATCACACTGGTGTCACTCAGTGGTTGATTATTTCAATGAATGAAAATGCGACTTTTGATAAGACATGGGCTGGACATATGGTCGCCGTCCCATGTTTTTGTCACGTTTTCAGTGACATGGAATTTACTTTACCCTACAATACATGGTAACATTATCATTAAGGTGTATGACGTCCGGTCCGTGTCTCTTTTGGTAATTAAATATTACGACCAATTACCAAAAGAGACACGGACATTCTTAGTATAGTTGTCAACAGTCTGCCATTTTTTATGCTACATGCAACCAAATTGTTGTATAATTATCTACTTCCGGGAACGTCTGGGAATCTAAAACAACTCTTGATTTGTTTCTCATGCTTTATTCTATTTTCGTTTTGGAATTAATTTTTTTCCTTTGTCGGTCCAGACAACAAACTCGAATATCAAGCTGTATGTCAATGTTGTAGTTTTGTTAGCGTAATGAAAATCAAAAAACAGTTATTTGCCTATTTTTAAAATGTGTTTCCAAATGAAATATTCAACTTTACGGAAGAGGATTAGGGCCATGAATGAAAAAAAAGGTAGGAAGGATTCTGACTTTATTCTCAGAATTCTGTGATTAAAGTCTGACAAGTCCGAATTCTGAGACTAAAGTCAGAATCCTTTCAACCTCTTTTTTTTTCATTCATGGCCCTAATCCTCTTCCGTACAATTTAGTATTGTTGTCAACAGCCTGCCATTTTTTGCTACATGCAACCAGATTGATTTATAATTATCTAGTTCGAAGGCGGTTCGATCGCACTGGCGTAGCTCAGTGGTTACTTCGACAAGAAACAATTCTACCGCAGAATTCCCCTCTTCTCAATCCCAGCATGGGATCGAACCGCGGGTGCTGTCCAGTGTTTTGATGTTTTCTTGGTATTTCATTCTGTAGTAACATTGTCAATTAATCATACCCTCAATACTCATTGACGCCAATTGAAATGTCAGCAATTGTATAATAAGCTATTTTGTCAACATGTCACCCAGGTGTCACTCAGTGGTTGATTACTTCACCGAATAAAAATGCGACTTTTGACAAGATATGGGCTGGACATATGGTCACTGTCCCATGTTTTTGTCACGTTTTCAGTGACATGGCATTTACTTTACCCTACAATATATGGTAACATTCTTGTTAAGATGTATGGTGTCCGGTCCGTGTCTCTCTTGGTCATTTAATATTACGTTTGAAAACCAACACAAAAATGGAGAAATAACACTTTTTTCGAGTTTTGTTCTAATATGGAAACACCAAAATTGAAAAAAAAATTGATTTTCTCGTTTGTTGTCTGGAACGACTAAGGAAAATCTAAAAATAGTTTGATTTTCAATTTCTAACCAGCAGGTGGCGATATGTACTGTTATGCCCAAGCCTTTTCCACCAATACAATCATATTTTATTTATATAGCGCATTTCACAACAGTTGGAGCTGCAAATAAGCGCTTTCTATATGGTGTAATATAAATCAGCAGAAAATTAGAACGCAAACTAAAACACATAAACACATTTACAATAAATGCCAGAAGAACAGTGCTAATTATACTTGGAGAAAATGGCTGGTACCCTTCTGATAAATAATAATAATAATCATCATCATTATCATTATCATCATCATCATCATTCACTGGTCTGCCGACCGCAATTTGGGAGCGGGCTGCACAAACAAATAAACACATATTGCATACGCACAGAATATCTATTTTTACAATAAATGCGTTTATTCGTTTATTTTTGTAGTGGAGCATATGTGACCAAAATATATCTCATCTTCCAGGCGTTGGACGACCCCCGCCACCCACACGGGCCGCTGTCGCCATCTCCTGGTCAGTAGGAGAAATGTCGGTGACAACTTCCGGAATCTAAAACAACTGTACGAGTCGTATTTTGATTTGTTTCTCGTGCTATACTCTATTGTCGTTTTAGAATTATTTTTATTCCTTTGTCCTTGTCAACAAACTAGAATGTCAAGTTGTATTTCAATGTTGTTGTTTTGTTATCAAAATAAAAATCAAAAAACACTTGTTTGCCTATTTTCCAAATGAAATATTCAACGACCAGAAGAGACACGGGCATTCTGAGTATATTTGTCAACAGTCGACCATTTTTTGCTCCATGCAACCAGATTGTTGTATAATTATCTAGTTTGAAGCGGGTTTGAATCGCACTGGCGTAGCTCAGTGGTTACTTCGACAAGAATCAATTCTACCGCAGAATTCGCCTCTTCTCAATCCCTGCATGGGGTCGAACCGCGGGTGCTGTCCAGTGTTTTGTTTTCTTGGTATTTCATTCTGTACTATCATTGTCAATTAATCATGAGGCTTTAAGTGTTGTTCAGCACCATCTTCTACCCTCAATACTGATTGACGCCAATTGAAATTTCAGCAATGTATAACAAGCTATTTTGTCAACACATCACACTGGTGTCACTCAGTGGTTGATTATTTCAATGAATGAAAATGCGACTTTTGATAAGACATGGGCTGGACATATGGTCGCCGTCCCATGTTTTTGTCACGTTTTCAGTGACATGGAATTTACTTTACCCTACAATACATGGTAACATTATCATTAAGGTGTATGACGTCCGGTCCGTGTCTCTTTTGGTAATTAAATATTACGACCAATTACCAAAAGAGACACGGACATTCTTAGTATAGTTGTCAACAGTCTGCCATTTTTTATGCTACATGCAACCAAATTGTTGTATAATTATCTACTTCCGGGAACGTCTGGGAATCTAAAACAACTCTTGATTTGTTTCTCATGCTTTATTCTATTTTCGTTTTGGAATTATTTTTTTTCCTTTGTCGGTCCAGACAACAAACTCGAATATCAAGCTGTATGTCAATGTTGTAGTTTTGTTAGCGTAATGAAAATCAAAAAACAGTTATTTGCCTATTTTTAAAATGTGTTTCCAAATGAAATATTCAACTTTACGGAAGAGGATTAGGGCCATGAATGAAAAAGAAGGTAGGAAGGATTCTGACTTTATTCTCAGAATTCTGTGATTAAAGTCTGACAAGTCCGAATTCTGAGACTAAAGTCAGAATCCTTTCAACCTCTTTTTTTTTCATTCATGGCCCTAATCCTCTTCCGTACAATTTAGTATTGTTGTCAACAGCCTGCCATTTTTTGCTACATGCAACCAGATTGATTTATAATTATCTAGTTCGAAGGAGGTTCGATCGCACTGGCGTAGCTCAGTGGTTACTTCGACAAGAAACAATTCTACCGCAGAATTCCCCTCTTCTCAATCCCAGCATGGGATCGAACCGCGGGTGCTGTCCAGTGTTTTGATGTTTTCTTGGTATTTCATTCTGTAGTAACATTGTCAATTAATCATACCCTCAATACTCATTGACGCCAATTGAAATGTCAGCAATTGTATAATAAGCTATTTTGTCAACATGTCACCCAGGTGTCACTCAGTGGTTGATTACTTCACCGAATAAAAATGCGACTTTTGACAAGATATGGGCTGGACATATGGTCACTGTCCCATGTTTTTGTCACGTTTTCAGTGACATGGCATTTACTTTACCCTACAATATATGGTAACATTCTTGTTAAGATGTATGGTGTCCGGTCCGTGTCTCTCTTGGTCATTTAATATTACGTTTGAAAACCAACACAAAAATGGAGAAATAACCCTTTTTTCGAGTTTTGTTCTAATATGGAAACACCAAAATTGAAAAAAAAATTGATTTTCTCGTTTGTTGTCTGGAACGACTAAGGAAAATCTAAAAATAGTTTGATTTTCAATTTCTAACCAGCAGGTGGCGATATGTACTGTTATGCCCAAGCCTTTTCCACCAATACAATCATATTTTATTTATATAGCGCATTTCACAACAGTTGGAGCTGCAAATAAGCGCTTTCTATATGGTGTAATATAAATCAGCAGAAAATTAGAACGCAAACTAAAACACATAAACACATTTACAATAAATGCCAGAAGAACAGTGCTAATTATACTTGGAGAAAATGGCTGGTACCCTTCTGATAAATAATAATAATAATCATCATCATTATCATTATCATCATCATCATCATTCACTGGTCTGCCGACCGCAATTTGGGAGCGGGCTGCACAAACAAATAAACACATTTTGCATACGCACAGAATATCTATTTTTACAATAAATGCGTTTATTCGTTTATTTTTGTAGTGGAGCATATGTGACCAAAATATATCTCATCTTCCAGGCGTTGGACGACCCCCGCCACCCACACGGGCCGCTGTCGCCATCTCCTGGTCAGTAGGAGAAATGTCGGTGACAACTTCCGGAATCTAAAACAACTGTACGAGTCGTATTTTGATTTGTTTCTCGTGCTGTACTCTATTGTCGTTTTAGAATTATTTTTATTCCCTTGTCCTTGTCAACAAACTAGAATGTCAAGTTGTATTTCAATGTTGTTGTTTTGTTATCAAAATAAAAATCAAAAAACAGTTGTTTGCCTATTTTCCAAATGAAATATTCAACGACCAGAAGAGACACGGGCATTCTGAGTATATTTGTCAACAGTCGACCATTTTTTGCTCCATGCAACCAGATTGTTGTATAATTATCTAGTTTGAAGCGGGTTTGAATCGCACTGGCGTAGCTCAGTGGTTACTTCGACAAGAATCAATTCTACCGCAGAATTCGCCTCTTCTCAATCCCTGCATGGGGTCGAACCGCGGGTGCTGTCCAGTGTTTTGTTTTCTTGGTATTTCATTCTGTACTATCATTGTCAATTAATCATGAGGCTTTAAGTGTTGTTCAGCACCATCTTCTACCCTCAATACTGATTGACGCCAATTGAAATTTCAGCAATGTATAACAAGCTATTTTGTCAACACATCACACTGGTGTCACTCAGTGGTTGATTATTTCAATGAATGAAAATGCGACTTTTGATAAGACATGGGCTGGACATATGGTCGCCGTCCCATGTTTTTGTCACGTTTTCAGTGACATGGAATTTACTTTACCCTACAATACATGGTAACATTATCATTAAGGTGTATGACGTCCGGTCCGTGTCTCTTTTGGTAATTAAATATTACGACCAATTACCAAAAGAGACACGGACATGCAACCAAATTGTTGTATAATTATCTACTTCCGGGAACTTCTGGGAATCTAAAACAACTCTTGATTTGTTTCTCATGCTTTATTCTATTTTCGTTTTGGAATTAATTTTTTTCCTTTGTCGGTCCAGACAACAAACTCGAATATCAAGCTGTATGTCAATGTTGTAGTTTTGTTAGCGTAATGAAAATCAAAAAACAGTTATTTGCCTATTTTTAAAATGTGTTTCCAAATGAAATATTCAACTTTACGGAAGAGGATTAGGGCCATGAATGAAAAAAAAGGTAGGAAGGATTCTGACTTTATTCTCAGAATTCTGTGATTAAAGTCTGACAAGTCCGAATTCTGAGACTAAAGTCAGAATCCTTTCAACCTCTTTTTTTTTCATTCATGGCCCTAATCCTCTTCCGTACAATTTAGTATTGTTGTCAACAGCCTGCCATTTTTTGCTACATGCAACCAGATTGATTTATAATTATCTAGTTCGAAGGAGGTTCGATCGCACTGGCGTAGCTCAGTGGTTACTTCGACAAGAAACAATTCTACCGCAGAATTCCCCTCTTCTCAATCCCAGCATGGGATCGAACCGCGGGTGCTGTCCAGTGTTTTGATGTTTTCTTGGTATTTCATTCTGTAGTAACATTGTCAATTAATCATACCCTCAATACTCATTGACGCCAATTGAAATTTCAGCAATTGTATAATAAGCTATTTTGTCAACATGTCACCCAGGTGTCACTCAGTGGTTGATTACTTCACCGAATAAAAATGCGACTTTTGATAAGACATGGGCTGGACATATGGTCACTGTCCCATGTTTTTGTCACGTTTTCAGTGACATGGCATTTACTTTACCCTACAATATATGGTAACATTCTTGTTAAGATGTATGGTGTCCGGCCCGTGTCTCTCTTGGTCATTTAATATTACGTTTGAAAACCGACACAAAAATGGAGAAATAACCCTTTTTTCGAGTTTTGTTCTAATATGGAAACACCAAAATTGAAAAAAAAATTGATTTTCTCGTTTGTCGTCTGGAACGACTAAGGAAAATCTAAAAATAGTTTGATTTTCAATTTCTAACCAGCAGGTGGCGATATGTACTGTTATGCCCAAGCCTTTTCCACCAATACAATCATATTTTATTTATATAGCGCATTTCACAACAGTTGGAGCTGCAAATAAGCGCTTTCTATATGGTGTAATATAAATCAGCAGAAAATTAGAACGCAAACTAAAACACATAAACACATTTACAATAAATGCCAGAAGAACAGTGCTAATTATACTTGGAGAAAATGGCTGGTACCCTTCTGATAAATAATAATAATAATCATCATCATTATCATTATCATCATCATCATCATTCACTGGTCTGCCGACCGCAATTTGGGAGCGGGCTGCACAAACAAATAAACACATATTGCATACGCACAGAATATCTATTTTTACAATAAATGCGTTTATTCGTTTATTTTTGTAGTGGAGCATATGTGACCAAAATATATCTCATCTTCCAGGCGTTGGACGACCCCCGCCACCCACACGGGCCGCTGTCGCCATCTCCTGGTCAGTAGGAGAAATGTCGGTGACAACTTCCGGAATCTAAAACAACTGTACGAGTCGTATTTTGATTTGTTTCTCGTGCTATACTCTATTGTCGTTTTAGAATTATTTTTATTCCTTTGTCCTTGTCAACAAACTAGAATGTCAAGTTGTATTTCAATGTTGTTGTTTTGTTATTAAAATAAAAATCAAAAAACACTTGTTTGCCTATTTTCCAAATGAAATATTCAACGACCAGAAGAGACACGGGCATTCTGAGTATATTTGTCAACAGTCGACCATTTTTTGCTCCATGCAACCAGATTGTTGTATAATTATCTAGTTTGAAGCGGGTTTGAATCGCACTGGCGTAGCTCAGTGGTTACTTCGACAAGAATCAATTCTACCGCAGAATTCGCCTCTTCTCAATCCCTGCATGGGGTCGAACCGCGGGTGCTGTCCAGTGTTTTGTTTTCTTGGTATTTCATTCTGTACTATCATTGTCAATTAATCATGAGGCTTTAAGTGTTGTTCAGCACCATCTTCTACCCTCAATACTGATTGACGCCAATTGAAATTTCAGCAATGTATAACAAGCTATTTTGTCAACACATCACACTGGTGTCACTCAGTGGTTGATTATTTCAATGAATGAAAATGCGACTTTTGATAAGACATGGGCTGGACATATGGTCGCCGTCCCATGTTTTTGTCACGTTTTCAGTGACATGGAATTTACTTTACCCTACAATACATGGTAACATTATCATTAAGGTGTATGACGTCCGGTCCGTGTCTCTTTTGGTAATTAAATATTACGACCAATTACCAAAAGAGACACGGACATGCAACCAAATTGTTGTATAATTATCTACTTCCGGGAACTTCTGGGAATCTAAAACAACTCTTGATTTGTTTCTCATGCTTTATTCTATTTTCGTTTTGGAATTAATTTTTTTCCTTTGTCGGTCCAGACAACAAACTCGAATATCAAGCTGTATGTCAATGTTGTAGTTTTGTTAGCGTAATGAAAATCAAAAAACAGTTATTTGCCTATTTTTAAAATGTGTTTCCAAATGAAATATTCAACTTTACGGAAGAGGATTAGGGCCATGAATGAAAAAAAAGGTAGGAAGGATTCTGACTTTATTCTCAGAATTCTGTGATTAAAGTCTGACAAGTCCGAATTCTGAGACTAAAGTCAGAATCCTTTCAACCTCTTTTTTTTTCATTCATGGCCCTAATCCTCTTCCGTACAATTTAGTATTGTTGTCAACAGCCTGCCATTTTTTGCTACATGCAACCAGATTGATTTATAATTATCTAGTTCGAAGGAGGTTCGATCGCACTGGCGTAGCTCAGTGGTTACTTCGACAAGAAACAATTCTACCGCAGAATTCCCCTCTTCTCAATCCCAGCATGGGATCGAACCGCGGGTGCTGTCCAGTGTTTTGATGTTTTCTTGGTATTTCATTCTGTAGTAACATTGTCAATTAATCATACCCTCAATACTCATTGACGCCAATTGAAATTTCAGCAATTGTATAATAAGCTATTTTGTCAACATGTCACCCAGGTGTCACTCAGTGGTTGATTACTTCACCGAATAAAAATGCGACTTTTGATAAGACATGGGCTGGACATATGGTCACTGTCCCATGTTTTTGTCACGTTTTCAGTGACATGGCATTTACTTTACCCTACAATATATGGTAACATTCTTGTTAAGATGTATGGTGTCCGGTCCGTGTCTCTCTTGGTCATTTAATATTACGTTTGAAAACCAACACAAAAATGGAGAAATAACACTTTTTTCGAGTTTTGTTCTAATATGGAAACACCAAAATTGAAAAAAAAATTGATTTTCTCGTTTGTTGTCTGGAACGACTAAGGAAAATCTAAAAATAGTTTGATTTTCAATTTCTAACCAGCAGGTGGCGATATGTACTGTTATGCCCAAGCCTTTTCCACCAATACAATCATATTTTATTTATATAGCGCATTTCACAACAGTTGGAGCTGCAAATAAGCGCTTTCTATATGGTGTAATATAAATCAGCAGAAAATTAGAACGCAAACTAAAACACATAAACACATTTACAATAAATGCCAGAAGAACAGTGCTAATTATACTTGGAGAAAATGGCTGGTACCCTTCTGATAAATAATAATAATAATCATCATCATTATCATTATCATCATCATCATCATTCACTGGTCTGCCGACCGCAATTTGGGAGCGGGCTGCACAAACAAATAAACACATATTGCATACGCACAGAATATCTATTTTTACAATAAATGCGTTTATTCGTTTATTTTTGTAGTGGAGCATATGTGACCAAAATATATCTCATCTTCCAGGCGTTGGACGACCCCCGCCACCCACACGGGCCGCTGTCGCCATCTCCTGGTCAGTAGGAGAAATGTCGGTGACAACTTCCGGAATCTAAAACAACTGTACGAGTCGTATTTTGATTTGTTTCTCGTGCTATACTCTATTGTCGTTTTAGAATTATTTTTATTCCTTTGTCCTTGTCAACAAACTAGAATGTCAAGTTGTATTTCAATGTTGTTGTTTTGTTATCAAAATAAAAATCAAAAAACACTTGTTTGCCTATTTTCCAAATGAAATATTCAACGACCAGAAGAGACACGGGCATTCTGAGTATATTTGTCAACAGTCGACCATTTTTTGCTCCATGCAACCAGATTGTTGTATAATTATCTAGTTTGAAGCGGGTTTGAATCGCACTGGCGTAGCTCAGTGGTTACTTCGACAAGAATCAATTCTACCGCAGAATTCGCCTCTTCTCAATCCCTGCATGGGGTCGAACCGCGGGTGCTGTCCAGTGTTTTGTTTTCTTGGTATTTCATTCTGTACTATCATTGTCAATTAATCATGAGGCTTTAAGTGTTGTTCAGCACCATCTTCTACCCTCAATACTGATTGACGCCAATTGAAATTTCAGCAATGTATAACAAGCTATTTTGTCAACACATCACACTGGTGTCACTCAGTGGTTGATTATTTCAATGAATGAAAATGCGACTTTTGATAAGACATGGGCTGGACATATGGTCGCCGTCCCATGTTTTTGTCACGTTTTCAGTGACATGGAATTTACTTTACCCTACAATACATGGTAACATTATCATTAAGGTGTAAAGGATTTTATAAGCTTGACTACAAGTGACATGTATTCAGTTTAATGCAATAAAGATATATACTGATTGGGCTTTAAATCAATGCATGAGAAAAGGTCAGGCCAGGCTGTGTGAAATGCATCGGTGGCAGATATTTTGTGCAGGATGAGCCGCACGTCGGAGAACTGAGTGTGCAGACGCGAAGGGTCCCGGACTTCGATCAAGGCCACCCGTCTGTTGTTGTGTGAGATGGTCACACGGTCGACCGTGAGAGCAGAATAACAGATCCAGTGGTTCATCGGCAGTGGAGCGCACAAACAACTGCCATGGCGCGCACCGTGGGAAGAGCCGACACGTCACCTTGCGGGCAGAAGACGTCCACTAAGAGAAAGCTAAAGTTAACTGCAGATGACACATAGCCAATAGGGGAAGAGTAGGAAGTCTTGGCTTTGTTTGCTGTAATGTATAAATGATCCTGGGCAACTTAGGGGGGGCGTTGTTTTTTTCCTGTTGGTTGCTGTAACCGGGCCTCTCAGACTTTGTATTAGATCTCCTGTTAAGAATAAATCCACTCCCGTGTGAAGTTGCCGGCATCCTGGTCATCTTTCTCTCAAAACGAGCGCGCATAATTGTTGGAAGAATGGAGGTTGTGTTTGGTTAACCATTAATGGAGTCAGATAATTAATTCGAACTATTTTGGTAAACTTTTGGTACATTTAAAGTTAAAAACTCCAACAATTTATGGTGACCCCGACGTGATCGGAGGGAGAGGACTACAAAAGAAATCCACAGTCTTCGAATAAGAGAACCACAGGGTCTGGGACCCAGGGTCAGGGACCCGTATCCACACCAAGTGACGACTTGTTGAACGGAAAGGAAATCCCGACTTAGACCTGTTTTCCTCTGGTGGTACCACATCTAAAAGGTAAGCAGAATACCTGTTACTACATGTCTGAATTCTGCACAATTGGGGAAAAATAAATGTAACAGAGGAAAACGGGGATAATTGGGAAATTAAATATTAAAAGTGTGGATTGTGACACGGTGTAAAATCTGGGATTTACGTGTCACGGTGATACGGTGTAAAATCTGGGATTTACGTATCACGGTAATAAGGTGTAAAATCTGGGATTTACTTATTACTAAATTTGTGGTTCTGATACGGTGTAAAATCTGGGATTTACGTATCGCGAAGTCGTAATAAGGTGTAAAATCTGGGATTTACTTATTACAAAAATAGTCTGAGACTATATGTGGTATTGATACGGTGTAAAATCTGGGATTTACGTATCGCAATTTGTGTGCAAGTGTAAGCAGTGTGATTGGTGTGATATAATTTGGACTGTTTTGTTTGATATTTGGCTGGGACGCACGGGAGTGGATTGTTCAGGAGGAGTGGAGATAAGTGTGATATGGGGCTCGGTTGCGATGAACCGTATGAAAGTGATGGTGTGAGGCAAGAAATTGATGGACATTATGTGAAGTTGGAGACGCAATTAAAGAGTGGAATTGAGGAGAAAAAAGATAAACAAACAAAAAGAAAGAGCAAAAGAGAGGTATCGGAAGGTGTTGTTGAAATTACAAATGGATGACCACATGGGATATGATTAAGTTGGCTAAGCAGGTGCAAAAGAAAGAGAGGAAAATGTTGAATGACATCAAACAATTGAAAAGGGGCAAAAGATAAAGCTAAATGGATTCGGAAAGGTAAAATGGAAAAAGAATTGGCAATGGTGGAGGAGGACAGACTTAGTGTGCATCAATTGGCGACAGTGGCGACAGCATTGGCAAACATAAAATTGGAAGAAAAGGTTGAGAAGGTTGTGAAAGTGGATAAGAAGGAGAGGCACGTGAGAAAAAGGAGATGTTGAATGTTGTGGAGGGTTGTGCAAGTGACAAGATTGGTAAAGGGTGATATTGAACTGGTCGTTGAACCTTTGGCATATATTTGTAGTCAATCATGTATGTCAGGGGTTTCCAGGCAAAAAGAAAATGGCAAATGTTATTTCAGTTTTGTTATATCATTGATTGAGCTCACTTTGCTTGTGACTTGGTGCTCGGCTCGGCTGGTTAGCACGTGGCTGCGGCCATCCAGAGTGGAGTTGTTTTAGGAATACTGTTCGGAATATTACAGTTTGAAAACTGACAAGTTTAAAACTACTTATTTTGAGACTATTGTCATTGATATGGGCCTACTATTATTTTAGTAGTTTTCTAAATCTGGTCACGTAAAATGTTCCTGTTCTATTGGCAGATAATATTATTTATTTTACTTTTGATTTTTCCGAGTTAATATTTTTTCCCTTATGAATTCCAGACAAATAGGAGGGGAAAACACTGAGGCCCTGAGTGGCCCGCGGCCCCTATGTTTGTTTCCATACAACCCATCCCTTCACAGCCCATTTTGTCTCTTTTCATGACACTCAGCTCCTCACTGTGTGTGTGTGGGGGTGTGTGTGTCTGTGTTCCCTTTGGCTGATAAACATAGCTGGTTGTTTGGTCTACGATAGTTTTGTTTACTTTCTTTGCTGCCTACTCTCTGTAGGTTATTGTTAATTTGATTCTCCTGGTGATGTGGCATGAAGAAAAATTTTTAAGAATCCATTGGCATAAATAAAGGTAAATAAGGAGGAATTTGTGTTCCCCATAAGAAAATATGAGCCTTGATAGGAGATTGGTTTACCAAATATAAAGTTGGATTAAAAAGTTCTGTAGATGATTTATTAACTGATGTGAATTAAATGTGACAAAGGTGGAAGACAGATGTTTTATGACTGTACGACGCGAACTCTGACATGACAACTTTTAAGGGACATGACAGCATTTCCATAAATGCCAGACTGCTAACATCCACATCTATGAGGTGTTTGACGTCACAGGTGCAGGATCGTCAGCCACGTCCAGGAGAAACAACATCACGGGGACTGAATGGTAAAATCAAGAGAACCACAGTTGTAAATTTCGGCATACGCTGGCTGAATTGAGGCAAAATTATGGATCTGCCAGCACAAGTCTTAGTGAAACCAAGGCGGACGCGCCAAGGGAGGGGTCTCGGTGTGGAATTGGAAAGTGGAAATTATCTTTTTGGGTAAGGAATTAGATACCTAGAGGGGAACGAAAGTGTGAAAGAAAAAGTGTTTGTATGTCTATGTGGTTTGAGTGAATGTTTAAGGGACGGGCGGCCTCAGGAAAGAAACCTGATTAAGTGCACCGACAAGCCCTTACAGTACGTAGGGTGCAATGGGCGGACAGGCCTGATCAACCTGAATCCCTATTGCACTCCCGAGTATTGATTTACAAATTATTATTGGTGACAGATTGGAGTAATTAAATTCAAGCATCAAGTGAATGGTTAATTGACGTTATTACAAAATGTATGCAAAACTGAAAGTTTCAGAATGGAGGTAATTTGGCCCTTCTCACTGGCAATTGCTACTCCTCCAGCTCTCTCCACAGGTTTGAAGTGACATGTGACCTGTGTGTCCAGAAGGCCGGAGAACGCTTCAAATAGCGCCTCATCACGCCCAGGTTCTCCTCAACAAAGAGGGAGAATAAGATAGTTGTTGATTTAGCCTGCTTTTGTGCCCAGCAGGTTTTATGATTCACATCGGGTGCACGACTAGATAACACACACCCAGTCCAGGATAGGGCAAAATTTTGTTGGATTGTTTAGACGTTTCCATGTAATATGGCACCACAGCAGTGATACTTGAAATTAATGTCAGTTAAGTGGGGCAGTTGCGCTGTTTTCATGAAAAATTACTCATTTAATGCAAGGGTAGGTCCTCCGTAGGGGGATGCGAGAGTTACATTCGGGACAAAATTTACTTGTCAGGAACTGTCCTCACTTGAGGCCGAGGCCAGACTTACAGACCAGCATGATGGTCATCGGCTGAATGGGGACACCTCAGGTGAGATTGGCCGTGCCGTGCATCAGAGTATTTCTGGCCCCGTTGGGGCCGATGTTGCTGTGTCTTTCAGATGGGGAGGGGAGGAGACAGGCCTGGTCTATGTGGCCAGGACGAGACGTGAATGGAGTGAGCCTTCCGGAAGTGACCCGTCCAATAATGTCGTCATGACACAGCTGTTCCAGTGGGCTGTTCCAGTGGGCCGTCCTCATGGGCGTGCCCCTTCCGGGTGCAGACATCATGCGAAACAGTCCATCAATGAAAAAATGCTAAATCGGTCTAAGTAGAGCACATTTTGTACATAATTTTGCACAACATCAGAAAAGGAAAATATGGGAGTGGATTAAGGAGCGTTACTAAAAATTGTTGTACTTGCAGGTTAAGGAGGCCAAGAGAGATAAAAAAACAAAAAAAGGGGGAGCAGCGAAGGCAGCAGCCCATGGCTGCCATTGGAACTGCTCCTTCCACTTCTGCTGCTCGTAGGCAAGGTTCGGGTGACGCGGCGCCACAGCGGACCGGCTGTCCATAGCAGGGCGGTCAACGAGGTCGGGATTGCGGTAACAGAGGTAGGGGTGGTTATAGACAGGGGTTGTGAGTGGGGTGTGCTCGTGCTGCGGGGTGTGGGGTCACTGGGTGATGGGCTGTCCATGCTGAGCCACTTTCTGGAATGTGCCATATCTGTCGCAAGGAGCGCTCCACCAGCGCAGGGGGCGCCACCGTTACCCACTCCCAACGCACTATTGACACCAACCCGCTGGTACCCCATTCCATGACAGGGGGCCACGGAGCGTCAGCGTTCGAGGACTGGCAGGTCCCTGCATTCCGGGGACGGTGGATGGACAAGTTTTCGATGGTGCTGGATATTAGGGCGAGCTATGAGCTCCTTCCGCATCTCCCAGTGAGCCTTGTGGACTCTCGAGATTGCCTGAGTCACTGCCCTAGACTGAACGAACACTGGAATTCGAGTGGCATTTCTGGATGGGACTGAACTTGACTGTGCACATCCTTCGGAGGGAGCATATGTCGTGCTCTCTTCCTTCCCAGTGGCTGAACTAAACTGAAACATCTGAGGGCAGCTCTGAAACCTGGTTCTTCATCCTCCCGCGGTGGGTATGCCCTGTTCCTGCTCTGGTCTGAGTGGTGTAGCAACCTCCACCCATTCAATTCACCAATTGACATTACATTGTACATGTGGTCACACATGGTTTGGTTTATCAAAATGCATTCATCTAAATTTAGGCAGGAGTAGATCTTCCATTAGGATTATATATTTGTTATGTCTACCGGCGTTGCCTCGTACGCCTGCCTTGTCCCTGAGCAGCGGAAATGGTATGAATTGTTTACTTTCACCGAGCCACAAATCACATTGAATATCGATGCACATCATCATACAAAAGATCTAGGCCCCATAGTTGTTGAATACTCCGCGTCACTATCAGAATATCATATTTTAACACCCACCACAAATTCTTCGGTTTTGGCAACATCCAAAATTTCACAAGACGGGTCACTCGGAAGAGGTAATTCGGTGTGTGTGTATTGTTTTTACTGTCTCTACACCCTCCCCAGTTGACAGAAGCAGTGTGGGCACGGCCTGGAGGTGGATTGAAGCATTCGGGAGACAATGGGAGGTGAAGACTGCAGCGGTCTTGGAGCTGTCTATGTCTGGGAGAGCACCTATTCTTCCCGTTAAAAGAAAAAAAAAAGGTTTAATTTGGTATCTGCGTTCTTACAGTTTAAATGGTTACTATTTCATTTGGGTTGCTTTAAATATTTGTCAAAAAACAGTCAAAATTAGAGCGTTAGCTCGAGGCTTAAATTGTAATCTCTAAACACAGTTAGATATTTGAACTCAGTGAACTAAATTTTATTTAATTCAGGAATGATTTGCCCATGTTGCGAAGCCAGATTCTAATGTTGTGCCATATTAGCTGGATATCATTAGGACATTAGTGCGAACCAACACTGCTTGTGGTGATTATCAGCAAAACTAAATTTATACGTTGGAGAATTGTTTCTGGGGCCAATGCCTGTGAGGATGACACGGTCTAGATTATATTCGAAGAAAGCTATTGCAACAGTCTGGGAATTGAAATAGATATAATATTTGGTGGGTTTACGTTAATTAAAATATATTATTCAAGTGACTGATACAAGCTTCACAAACAAATTGAAAAAGGTGATTGAATACAATTAATTAGGGTATTATTGCGATTATTTAGCATGCATTTTTTGAAGGATTGTATAACGATTGCTGGCATTATTGTAAACACTTACGGGACAGAAGGTCAAATATTTAATTTAGCAGGTTCATATTTACTAAATATGTTAAACATTAATTAAACAGAAAGCATTTATCAAATGAAAGTACGGTGCAGTTAGATACAAAAGGTTGTAAGTGGTTCTATTACACACAACTTCAACCCGCACCGGAGTTCTTTCCCCGATATGGTGAGCCTGAAGGTTGACCGCCCGGATGGGCAGGTCAAGAGAGGGGGAGATACTGACCAATTGAAACACATACAAATCAAACATAAAAATGGACACGGCTGTCCTTTTTTTTATTGTTTCTGAATGAGAGGCTTGCTTTCTACGCTTTTAGTATGTTTGCTTCTAATCTATGAGACTGTTTAGACAGACGGAGGGGAGACAAAAATTGTGATGTTACAGTACCACTGCAACCAGACGGTCATGTACGAGGAACGGGAGGACAGCTCGCATAGGTTGACAGACGCACAGGTGATATTGTTTTATAAAATTTGCGAAATTATTCAATCACACAATTGATTTAGAGAATTTAAATGATTGATAATAAGGTGGCCAAGCAAAATTTTACGTGTTTGAAGTTGAATGGAGCAGGACACACAATTAGACAAATACCGTGGGATTGGTGTGAAACGAATGTGTCTCTTCCAGCAGGACCCCCGCTTTCCCGTGCAGACGTCTGGTTGTGTTATGGTGGAAAATTTCTATACGACAGGCTGCCGACCAATGCCTCTGGCAGGTGTGCCCTGGTGACTTTAATTATGCCGGTGAGTGTGACACCTGTAGATTTGGACCAGTTAAATTGGGATCAATTAGAGGCGGTACATAAACAATTGTCAAAAACCTTATTAATAATGTTTCAAAATAGGATTGCTTTAGATAGGTTATTGGCGGAAAAACAAGGAGTGTGCGGGATATTTCGGGATCAATGTTGTAGTTTCATCCCAAACAACACGGCACCGGATGGGCGTCTCACCAAGGCATTGGAAGGTTTGCAAACTTTGAACAAGGGGATGAAAGAACATTCAGGTGGAGATTCGGAAATGTGGTCAGGATGGTTGATTGTCTTTGCTAAATGGACAGGTCTGATTAGCTCTATATTAATCGTAGTGGCAGTATTTACAGCTATTATGGTGCTTTGCGGATGTTGTTGTATACCTTGTATCAGATCTCTTACAGTTAAAACCCTCGAGCGCACCTTGGGCCCGGTGCCACCGAGTGGCAAGTACATGATCCCCCTGTCGGACCCAAACCCTCTGGCAAACAGAAGGTCCATGGGGTCCAGCGGAGTAAGTGGTAATGGCCTCAGTTGTCTGAGGCCATGAGAGGGATTAAAATTTTATATATCATTCCACATCTTTTATTTTTTACTGTTATTATTTTTCTCTTATTATTTTGGCGGGGGTGATGGCCTCAGTTCGCTGAGGCCATGAGAGGGATTAAAGGATTTTATAAGCTTGACTACAAGTGACATGTATTCAGTTTAATGCAATAAAGATATATACTGATTGGGCTTTAAATCAATGCATGAGAAAAGGTCAGGCCAGGCTGTGTGAAATGCATCGGTGGCAGATATTTTGTGCAGGATGAGCCGCACGTCGGAGAACTGAGTGTGCAGACGCGAAGGGTCCCGGACTTCGATCAAGGCCACCCGTCTGTTGTTGTGTGAGATGGTCACACGGTCGACCGTGAGAGCAGAATAACAGATCCAGTGGTTCATCGGCAGTGGAGCGCACAAACAACTGCCATGGCGCGCACCGTGGGAAGAGCCGACACGTCACCTTGCGGGCAGAAGACGTCCACTAAGAGAAAGCTAAAGTTAACTGCAGATGACACATAGCCAATAGGGGAAGAGTAGGAAGTCTTGGCTTTGTTTGCTGTAATGTATAAATGATCCTGGGCAACTTAGGGGGGGCGTTGTTTTTTTCCTGTTGGTTGCTGTAACCGGGCCTCTCAGACTTTGTATTAGATCTCCTGTTAAGAATAAATCCACTCCCGTGTGAAGTTGCCGGCATCCTGGTCATCTTTCTCTCAAAACGAGCGCGCATAATTGTTGGAAGAATGGAGGTTGTGTTTGGTTAACCATTAATGGAGTCAGATAATTAATTCGAACTATTTTGGTAAACTTTTGGTACATTTAAAGTTAAAAACTCCAACAGGTGTATGACGTCCGGTCCGTGTCTCTTTTGGTAATTAAATATTACGACCAATTACCAAAAGAGACACGGACATTCTTAGTATAGTTGTCAACAGTCTGCCATTTTTTATGCTACATGCAACCAAATTGTTGTATAATTATCTACTTCCGGGAACGTCTGGGAATCTAAAACAACTCTTGATTTGTTTCTCATGCTTTATTCTATTTTCGTTTTGGAATTAATTTTTTTCCTTTGTCGGTCCAGACAACAAACTCGAATATCAAGCTGTATGTCAATGTTGTAGTTTTGTTAGCGTAATGAAAATCAAAAAACAGTTATTTGCCTATTTTTAAAATGTGTTTCCAAATGAAATATTCAACTTTACGGAAGAGGATTAGGGCCATGAATGAAAAAAAAGGTAGGAAGGATTCTGACTTTATTCTCAGAATTCTGTGATTAAAGTCTGACAAGTCCGAATTCTGAGACTAAAGTCAGAATCCTTTCAACCTCTTTTTTTTTCATTCATGGCCCTAATCCTCTTCCGTACAATTTAGTATTGTTGTCAACAGCCTGCCATTCTTTGCTACATGCAACCAGATTGGTTTATAATTATCTAGTTCGAAGGAGGTTCGATCGCACTGGCGTAGCTCAGTGGTTACTTCGACAAGAAACAATTCTACCGCAGAATTCCCCTCTTCTCAATCCCAGCATGGGATCGAACCGCGGGTGCTGTCCAGTGTTTTGATGTTTTCTTGGTATTTCATTCTGTAGTAACATTGTCAATGAATCATACCCTCAATACTCATTGACGCCAATTGAAATTTCAGCAATTGTATAATAAGCTATTTTGTCAACATGTCACCCAGGTGTCACTCAGTGGTTGATTACTTCACCGAATAAAAATGCGACTTTTGATAAGACATGGGCTGGACATATGGTCACTGTCCCATGTTTTTGTCACGTTTTCAGTGACATGGCATTTACTTTACCCTACAATATATGGTAACATTCTTGTTAAGATGTATGGTGTCCGGTCCGTGTCTCTCTTGGTCATTTAATATTACGTTTGAAAACCGACACAAAAATGGAGAAATAACCCTTTTTTCGAGTTTTGTTCTAATATGGAAACACCAAAATTGAAAAAAAAATTGATTTTCTCGTTTGTCGTCTGGAACGACTAAGGAAAATCTAAAAATAGTTTGATTTTCAATTTCTAACCAGCAGGTGGCGATATGTACTGTTATGCCCAAGCCTTTTCCACCAATACAATCATATTTTATTTATATAGCGCATTTCACAACAGTTGGAGCTGCAAATAAGCGCTTTCTATATGGTGTAATATAAATCAGCAGAAAATTAGAACGCAAACTAAAACACATAAACACATTTACAATAAATGCCAGAAGAACAGTGCTAATTATACTTGGAGAAAATGGCTGGTACCCTTCTGATAAATAATAATAATAATCATCATCATTATCATTATCATCATCATCATCATTCACTGGTCTGCCGACCGCAATTTGGGAGCGGGCTGCACAAACAAATAAACACATATTGCATACGCACAGAATATCTATTTTTACAATAAATGCGTTTATTCGTTTATTTTTGTAGTGGAGCATATGTGACCAAAATATATCTCATCTTCCAGGCGTTGGACGACCCCCGCCACCCACACGGGCCGCTGTCGCCATCTCCTGGTCAGTAGGAGAAATGTCGGTGACAACTTCCGGAATCTAAAACAACTGTACGAGTCGTATTTTGATTTGTTTCTCGTGCTATACTCTATTGTCGTTTTAGAATTATTTTTATTCCTTTGTCCTTGTCAACAAACTAGAATGTCAAGTTGTATTTCAATGTTGTTGTTTTGTTATTAAAATAAAAATCAAAAAACACTTGTTTGCCTATTTTCCAAATGAAATATTCAACGACCAGAAGAGACACGGGCATTCTGAGTATATTTGTCAACAGTCGACCATTTTTTGCTCCATGCAACCAGATTGTTGTATAATTATCTAGTTTGAAGCGGGTTTGAATCGCACTGGCGTAGCTCAGTGGTTACTTCGACAAGAATCAATTCTACCGCAGAATTCGCCTCTTCTCAATCCCTGCATGGGGTCGAACCGCGGGTGCTGTCCAGTGTTTTGTTTTCTTGGTATTTCATTCTGTACTATCATTGTCAATTAATCATGAGGCTTTAAGTGTTGTTCAGCACCATCTTCTACCCTCAATACTGATTGACGCCAATTGAAATTTCAGCAATGTATAACAAGCTATTTTGTCAACACATCACACTGGTGTCACTCAGTGGTTGATTATTTCAATGAATGAAAATGCGACTTTTGATAAGACATGGGCTGGACATATGGTCGCCGTCCCATGTTTTTGTCACGTTTTCAGTGACATGGAATTTACTTTACCCTACAATACATGGTAACATTATCATTAAGGTGTATGACGTCCGGTCCGTGTCTCTTTTGGTAATTAAATATTACGACCAATTACCAAAAGAGACACGGACATGCAACCAAATTGTTGTATAATTATCTACTTCCGGGAACTTCTGGGAATCTAAAACAACTCTTGATTTGTTTCTCATGCTTTATTCTATTTTCGTTTTGGAATTAATTTTTTTCCTTTGTCGGTCCAGACAACAAACTCGAATATCAAGCTGTATGTCAATGTTGTAGTTTTGTTAGCGTAATGAAAATCAAAAAACAGTTATTTGCCTATTTTTAAAATGTGTTTCCAAATGAAATATTCAACTTTACGGAAGAGGATTAGGGCCATGAATGAAAAAAAAGGTAGGAAGGATTCTGACTTTATTCTCAGAATTCTGTGATTAAAGTCTGACAAGTCCGAATTCTGAGACTAAAGTCAGAATCCTTTCAACCTCTTTTTTTTTCATTCATGGCCCTAATCCTCTTCCGTACAATTTAGTATTGTTGTCAACAGCCTGCCATTTTTTGCTACATGCAACCAGATTGATTTATAATTATCTAGTTCGAAGGAGGTTCGATCGCACTGGCGTAGCTCAGTGGTTACTTCGACAAGAAACAATTCTACCGCAGAATTCCCCTCTTCTCAATCCCAGCATGGGATCGAACCGCGGGTGCTGTCCAGTGTTTTGATGTTTTCTTGGTATTTCATTCTGTAGTAACATTGTCAATTAATCATACCCTCAATACTCATTGACGCCAATTGAAATTTCAGCAATTGTATAATAAGCTATTTTGTCAACATGTCACCCAGGTGTCACTCAGTGGTTGATTACTTCACCGAATAAAAATGCGACTTTTGATAAGACATGGGCTGGACATATGGTCACTGTCCCATGTTTTTGTCACGTTTTCAGTGACATGGCATTTACTTTACCCTACAATATATGGTAACATTCTTGTTAAGATGTATGGTGTCCGGTCCGTGTCTCTCTTGGTCATTTAATATTACGTTTGAAAACCGACACAAAAATGGAGAAATAACCCTTTTTTCGAGTTTTGTTCTAATATGGAAACACCAAAATTGAAAAAAAAATTGATTTTCTCGTTTGTCGTCTGGAACGACTAAGGAAAATCTAAAAATAGTTTGATTTTCAATTTCTAACCAGCAGGTGGCGATATGTACTGTTATGCCCAAGCCTTTTCCACCAATACAATCATATTTTATTTATATAGCGCATTTCACAACAGTTGGAGCTGCAAATAAGCGCTTTCTATATGGTGTAATATAAATCAGCAGAAAATTAGAACGCAAACTAAAACACATAAACACATTTACAATAAATGCCAGAAGAACAGTGCTAATTATACTTGGAGAAAATGGCTGGTACCCTTCTGATAAATAATAATAATAATAATAATAATAATATTAATAATAATAATAATAATAATAATAATCATCATCATCATTCACTGGTCTGCAGACCGCAATTTGGGAGCGGGCTGCACAAACAAATAAACACATATTGCATACGCACAGAATATCTATTTTTACAATAAATGCGTTTATTCGTTTATTTTTGTAGTGGAGCATATGTGACCAAAATATATCTCATCTTCCAGGCGTTGGACGACCCCCGCCACCCACACGGGCCGCTGTCGCCATCTCCTGGTCAGTAGGAGAAATGTCGGTGACAACTTCCGGAATCTAAAACAACTGTACGAGTCGTATTTTGATTTGTTTCTCGTGCTATACTCTATTGTCGTTTGAGAATTATTTTTATTCCTTTGTCCTTGTCAACAAACTAGAATGTCAAGTTGTATTTCAATGTTGTTGTTTTGTTATCAAAATAAAAATCAAAAAACACTTGTTTGCCTATTTTCCAAATGAAATATTCAACGACCAGAAGAGACACGGGCATTCTGAGTATATTTGTCAACAGTCGACCATTTTTTGCTCCATGCAACCAGATTGTTGTATAATTATCTAGTTTGAAGCGGGTTTGAATCGCACTGGCGTAGCTCAGTGGTTACTTCGACAAGAATCAATTCTACCGCAGAATTCGCCTCTTCTCAATCCCTGCATGGGGTCGAACCGCGGGTGCTGTCCAGTGTTTTGTTTTCTTGGTATTTCATTCTGTACTATCATTGTCAATTAATCATGAGGCTTTAAGTGTTGTTCAGCACCATCTTCTACCCTCAATACTGATTGACGCCAATTGAAATTTCAGCAATGTATAACAAGCTATTTTGTCAACACATCACACTGGTGTCACTCAGTGGTTGATTATTTCAATGAATGAAAATGCGACTTTTGATAAGACATGGGCTGGACATATGGTCGCCGTCCCATGTTTTTGTCACGTTTTCAGTGACATGGAATTTACTTTACCCTACAATACATGGTAACATTATCATTAAGGTGTAAAGGATTTTATAAGCTTGACTACAAGTGACATGTATTCAGTTTAATGCAATAAAGATATATACTGATTGGGCTTTAAATCAATGCATGAGAAAAGGTCAGGCCAGGCTGTGTGAAATGCATCGGTGGCAGATATTTTGTGCAGGATGAGCCGCACGTCGGAGAACTGAGTGTGCAGACGCGAAGGGTCCCGGACTTCGATCAAGGCCACCCGTCTGTTGTTGTGTGAGATGGTCACACGGTCGACCGTGAGAGCAGAATAACAGATCCAGTGGTTCATCGGCAGTGGAGCGCACAAACAACTGCCATGGCGCGCACCGTGGGAAGAGCCGACACGTCACCTTGCGGGCAGAAGACGTCCACTAAGAGAAAGCTAAAGTTAACTGCAGATGACACATAGCCAATAGGGGAAGAGTAGGAAGTCTTGGCTTTGTTTGCTGTAATGTATAAATGATCCTGGGCAACTTAGGGGGGGCGTTGTTTTTTTCCTGTTGGTTGCTGTAACCGGGCCTCTCAGACTTTGTATTAGATCTCCTGTTAAGAATAAATCCACTCCCGTGTGAAGTTGCCGGCATCCTGGTCATCTTTCTCTCAAAACGAGCGCGCATAATTGTTGGAAGAATGGAGGTTGTGTTTGGTTAACCATTAATGGAGTCAGATAATTAATTCGAACTATTTTGGTAAACTTTTGGTACATTTAAAGTTAAAAACTCCAACAATTTATGGTGACCCCGACGTGATCGGAGGGAGAGGACTACAAAAGAAATCCACAGTCTTCGAATAAGAGAACCACAGGGTCTGGGACCCAGGGTCAGGGACCCGTATCCACACCAAGTGACGACTTGTTGAACGGAAAGGAAATCCCGACTTAGACCTGTTTTCCTCTGGTGGTACCACATCTAAAAGGTAAGCAGAATACCTGTTACTACATGTCTGAATTCTGCACAATTGGGGAAAAATAAATGTAACAGAGGAAAACGGGGATAATTGGGAAATTAAATATTAAAAGTGTGGATTGTGACACGGTGTAAAATCTGGGATTTACGTGTCACGGTGATACGGTGTAAAATCTGGGATTTACGTATCACGGTAATAAGGTGTAAAATCTGGGATTTACTTATTACTAAATTTGTGGTTCTGATACGGTGTAAAATCTGGGATTTACGTATCGCGAAGTCGTAATAAGGTGTAAAATCTGGGATTTACTTATTACAAAAATAGTCTGAGACTATATGTGGTATTGATACGGTGTAAAATCTGGGATTTACGTATCGCAATTTGTGTGCAAGTGTAAGCAGTGTGATTGGTGTGATATAATTTGGACTGTTTTGTTTGATATTTGGCTGGGACGCACGGGAGTGGATTGTTCAGGAGGAGTGGAGATAAGTGTGATATGGGGCTCGGTTGCGATGAACCGTATGAAAGTGATGGTGTGAGGCAAGAAATTGATGGACATTATGTGAAGTTGGAGACGCAATTAAAGAGTGGAATTGAGGAGAAAAAAGATAAACAAACAAAAAGAAAGAGCAAAAGAGAGGTATCGGAAGGTGTTGTTGAAATTACAAATGGATGACCACATGGGATATGATTAAGTTGGCTAAGCAGGTGCAAAAGAAAGAGAGGAAAATGTTGAATGACATCAAACAATTGAAAAGGGGCAAAAGATAAAGCTAAATGGATTCGGAAAGGTAAAATGGAAAAAGAATTGGCAATGGTGGAGGAGGACAGACTTAGTGTGCATCAATTGGCGACAGTGGCGACAGCATTGGCAAACATAAAATTGGAAGAAAAGGTTGAGAAGGTTGTGAAAGTGGATAAGAAGGAGAGGCACGTGAGAAAAAGGAGATGTTGAATGTTGTGGAGGGTTGTGCAAGTGACAAGATTGGTAAAGGGTGATATTGAACTGGTCGTTGAACCTTTGGCATATATTTGTAGTCAATCATGTATGTCAGGGGTTTCCAGGCAAAAAGAAAATGGCAAATGTTATTTCAGTTTTGTTATATCATTGATTGAGCTCACTTTGCTTGTGACTTGGTGCTCGGCTCGGCTGGTTAGCACGTGGCTGCGGCCATCCAGAGTGGAGTTGTTTTAGGAATACTGTTCGGAATATTACAGTTTGAAAACTGACAAGTTTAAAACTACTTATTTTGAGACTATTGTCATTGATATGGGCCTACTATTATTTTAGTAGTTTTCTAAATCTGGTCACGTAAAATGTTCCTGTTCTATTGGCAGATAATATTATTTATTTTACTTTTGATTTTTCCGAGTTAATATTTTTTCCCTTATGAATTCCAGACAAATAGGAGGGGAAAACACTGAGGCCCTGAGTGGCCCGCGGCCCCTATGTTTGTTTCCATACAACCCATCCCTTCACAGCCCATTTTGTCTCTTTTCATGACACTCAGCTCCTCACTGTGTGTGTGTGGGGGTGTGTGTGTCTGTGTTCCCTTTGGCTGATAAACATAGCTGGTTGTTTGGTCTACGATAGTTTTGTTTACTTTCTTTGCTGCCTACTCTCTGTAGGTTATTGTTAATTTGATTCTCCTGGTGATGTGGCATGAAGAAAAATTTTTAAGAATCCATTGGCATAAATAAAGGTAAATAAGGAGGAATTTGTGTTCCCCATAAGAAAATATGAGCCTTGATAGGAGATTGGTTTACCAAATATAAAGTTGGATTAAAAAGTTCTGTAGATGATTTATTAACTGATGTGAATTAAATGTGACAAAGGTGGAAGACAGATGTTTTATGACTGTACGACGCGAACTCTGACATGACAACTTTTAAGGGACATGACAGCATTTCCATAAATGCCAGACTGCTAACATCCACATCTATGAGGTGTTTGACGTCACAGGTGCAGGATCGTCAGCCACGTCCAGGAGAAACAACATCACGGGGACTGAATGGTAAAATCAAGAGAACCACAGTTGTAAATTTCGGCATACGCTGGCTGAATTGAGGCAAAATTATGGATCTGCCAGCACAAGTCTTAGTGAAACCAAGGCGGACGCGCCAAGGGAGGGGTCTCGGTGTGGAATTGGAAAGTGGAAATTATCTTTTTGGGTAAGGAATTAGATACCTAGAGGGGAACGAAAGTGTGAAAGAAAAAGTGTTTGTATGTCTATGTGGTTTGAGTGAATGTTTAAGGGACGGGCGGCCTCAGGAAAGAAACCTGATTAAGTGCACCGACAAGCCCTTACAGTACGTAGGGTGCAATGGGCGGACAGGCCTGATCAACCTGAATCCCTATTGCACTCCCGAGTATTGATTTACAAATTATTATTGGTGACAGATTGGAGTAATTAAATTCAAGCATCAAGTGAATGGTTAATTGACGTTATTACAAAATGTATGCAAAACTGAAAGTTTCAGAATGGAGGTAATTTGGCCCTTCTCACTGGCAATTGCTACTCCTCCAGCTCTCTCCACAGGTTTGAAGTGACATGTGACCTGTGTGTCCAGAAGGCCGGAGAACGCTTCAAATAGCGCCTCATCACGCCCAGGTTCTCCTCAACAAAGAGGGAGAATAAGATAGTTGTTGATTTAGCCTGCTTTTGTGCCCAGCAGGTTTTATGATTCACATCGGGTGCACGACTAGATAACACACACCCAGTCCAGGATAGGGCAAAATTTTGTTGGATTGTTTAGACGTTTCCATGTAATATGGCACCACAGCAGTGATACTTGAAATTAATGTCAGTTAAGTGGGGCAGTTGCGCTGTTTTCATGAAAAATTACTCATTTAATGCAAGGGTAGGTCCTCCGTAGGGGGATGCGAGAGTTACATTCGGGACAAAATTTACTTGTCAGGAACTGTCCTCACTTGAGGCCGAGGCCAGACTTACAGACCAGCATGATGGTCATCGGCTGAATGGGGACACCTCAGGTGAGATTGGCCGTGCCGTGCATCAGAGTATTTCTGGCCCCGTTGGGGCCGATGTTGCTGTGTCTTTCAGATGGGGAGGGGAGGAGACAGGCCTGGTCTATGTGGCCAGGACGAGACGTGAATGGAGTGAGCCTTCCGGAAGTGACCCGTCCAATAATGTCGTCATGACACAGCTGTTCCAGTGGGCTGTTCCAGTGGGCCGTCCTCATGGGCGTGCCCCTTCCGGGTGCAGACATCATGCGAAACAGTCCATCAATGAAAAAATGCTAAATCGGTCTAAGTAGAGCACATTTTGTACATAATTTTGCACAACATCAGAAAAGGAAAATATGGGAGTGGATTAAGGAGCGTTACTAAAAATTGTTGTACTTGCAGGTTAAGGAGGCCAAGAGAGATAAAAAAACAAAAAAAGGGGGAGCAGCGAAGGCAGCAGCCCATGGCTGCCATTGGAACTGCTCCTTCCACTTCTGCTGCTCGTAGGCAAGGTTCGGGTGACGCGGCGCCACAGCGGACCGGCTGTCCATAGCAGGGCGGTCAACGAGGTCGGGATTGCGGTAACAGAGGTAGGGGTGGTTATAGACAGGGGTTGTGAGTGGGGTGTGCTCGTGCTGCGGGGTGTGGGGTCACTGGGTGATGGGCTGTCCATGCTGAGCCACTTTCTGGAATGTGCCATATCTGTCGCAAGGAGCGCTCCACCAGCGCAGGGGGCGCCACCGTTACCCACTCCCAACGCACTATTGACACCAACCCGCTGGTACCCCATTCCATGACAGGGGGCCACGGAGCGTCAGCGTTCGAGGACTGGCAGGTCCCTGCATTCCGGGGACGGTGGATGGACAAGTTTTCGATGGTGCTGGATATTAGGGCGAGCTATGAGCTCCTTCCGCATCTCCCAGTGAGCCTTGTGGACTCTCGAGATTGCCTGAGTCACTGCCCTAGACTGAACGAACACTGGAATTCGAGTGGCATTTCTGGATGGGACTGAACTTGACTGTGCACATCCTTCGGAGGGAGCATATGTCGTGCTCTCTTCCTTCCCAGTGGCTGAACTAAACTGAAACATCTGAGGGCAGCTCTGAAACCTGGTTCTTCATCCTCCCGCGGTGGGTATGCCCTGTTCCTGCTCTGGTCTGAGTGGTGTAGCAACCTCCACCCATTCAATTCACCAATTGACATTACATTGTACATGTGGTCACACATGGTTTGGTTTATCAAAATGCATTCATCTAAATTTAGGCAGGAGTAGATCTTCCATTAGGATTATATATTTGTTATGTCTACCGGCGTTGCCTCGTACGCCTGCCTTGTCCCTGAGCAGCGGAAATGGTATGAATTGTTTACTTTCACCGAGCCACAAATCACATTGAATATCGATGCACATCATCATACAAAAGATCTAGGCCCCATAGTTGTTGAATACTCCGCGTCACTATCAGAATATCATATTTTAACACCCACCACAAATTCTTCGGTTTTGGCAACATCCAAAATTTCACAAGACGGGTCACTCGGAAGAGGTAATTCGGTGTGTGTGTATTGTTTTTACTGTCTCTACACCCTCCCCAGTTGACAGAAGCAGTGTGGGCACGGCCTGGAGGTGGATTGAAGCATTCGGGAGACAATGGGAGGTGAAGACTGCAGCGGTCTTGGAGCTGTCTATGTCTGGGAGAGCACCTATTCTTCCCGTTAAAAGAAAAAAAAAAGGTTTAATTTGGTATCTGCGTTCTTACAGTTTAAATGGTTACTATTTCATTTGGGTTGCTTTAAATATTTGTCAAAAAACAGTCAAAATTAGAGCGTTAGCTCGAGGCTTAAATTGTAATCTCTAAACACAGTTAGATATTTGAACTCAGTGAACTAAATTTTATTTAATTCAGGAATGATTTGCCCATGTTGCGAAGCCAGATTCTAATGTTGTGCCATATTAGCTGGATATCATTAGGACATTAGTGCGAACCAACACTGCTTGTGGTGATTATCAGCAAAACTAAATTTATACGTTGGAGAATTGTTTCTGGGGCCAATGCCTGTGAGGATGACACGGTCTAGATTATATTCGAAGAAAGCTATTGCAACAGTCTGGGAATTGAAATAGATATAATATTTGGTGGGTTTACGTTAATTAAAATATATTATTCAAGTGACTGATACAAGCTTCACAAACAAATTGAAAAAGGTGATTGAATACAATTAATTAGGGTATTATTGCGATTATTTAGCATGCATTTTTTGAAGGATTGTATAACGATTGCTGGCATTATTGTAAACACTTACGGGACAGAAGGTCAAATATTTAATTTAGCAGGTTCATATTTACTAAATATGTTAAACATTAATTAAACAGAAAGCATTTATCAAATGAAAGTACGGTGCAGTTAGATACAAAAGGTTGTAAGTGGTTCTATTACACACAACTTCAACCCGCACCGGAGTTCTTTCCCCGATATGGTGAGCCTGAAGGTTGACCGCCCGGATGGGCAGGTCAAGAGAGGGGGAGATACTGACCAATTGAAACACATACAAATCAAACATAAAAATGGACACGGCTGTCCTTTTTTTTATTGTTTCTGAATGAGAGGCTTGCTTTCTACGCTTTTAGTATGTTTGCTTCTAATCTATGAGACTGTTTAGACAGACGGAGGGGAGACAAAAATTGTGATGTTACAGTACCACTGCAACCAGACGGTCATGTACGAGGAACGGGAGGACAGCTCGCATAGGTTGACAGACGCACAGGTGATATTGTTTTATAAAATTTGCGAAATTATTCAATCACACAATTGATTTAGAGAATTTAAATGATTGATAATAAGGTGGCCAAGCAAAATTTTACGTGTTTGAAGTTGAATGGAGCAGGACACACAATTAGACAAATACCGTGGGATTGGTGTGAAACGAATGTGTCTCTTCCAGCAGGACCCCCGCTTTCCCGTGCAGACGTCTGGTTGTGTTATGGTGGAAAATTTCTATACGACAGGCTGCCGACCAATGCCTCTGGCAGGTGTGCCCTGGTGACTTTAATTATGCCGGTGAGTGTGACACCTGTAGATTTGGACCAGTTAAATTGGGATCAATTAGAGGCGGTACATAAACAATTGTCAAAAACCTTATTAATAATGTTTCAAAATAGGATTGCTTTAGATAGGTTATTGGCGGAAAAACAAGGAGTGTGCGGGATATTTCGGGATCAATGTTGTAGTTTCATCCCAAACAACACGGCACCGGATGGGCGTCTCACCAAGGCATTGGAAGGTTTGCAAACTTTGAACAAGGGGATGAAAGAACATTCAGGTGGAGATTCGGAAATGTGGTCAGGATGGTTGATTGTCTTTGCTAAATGGACAGGTCTGATTAGCTCTATATTAATCGTAGTGGCAGTATTTACAGCTATTATGGTGCTTTGCGGATGTTGTTGTATACCTTGTATCAGATCTCTTACAGTTAAAACCCTCGAGCGCACCTTGGGCCCGGTGCCACCGAGTGGCAAGTACATGATCCCCCTGTCGGACCCAAACCCTCTGGCAAACAGAAGGTCCATGGGGTCCAGCGGAGTAAGTGGTAATGGCCTCAGTTGTCTGAGGCCATGAGAGGGATTAAAATTTTATATATCATTCCACATCTTTTATTTTTTACTGTTATTATTTTTCTCTTATTATTTTGGCGGGGGTGATGGCCTCAGTTCGCTGAGGCCATGAGAGGGATTAAAGGATTTTATAAGCTTGACTACAAGTGACATGTATTCAGTTTAATGCAATAAAGATATATACTGATTGGGCTTTAAATCAATGCATGAGAAAAGGTCAGGCCAGGCTGTGTGAAATGCATCGGTGGCAGATATTTTGTGCAGGATGAGCCGCACGTCGGAGAACTGAGTGTGCAGACGCGAAGGGTCCCGGACTTCGATCAAGGCCACCCGTCTGTTGTTGTGTGAGATGGTCACACGGTCGACCGTGAGAGCAGAATAACAGATCCAGTGGTTCATCGGCAGTGGAGCGCACAAACAACTGCCATGGCGCGCACCGTGGGAAGAGCCGACACGTCACCTTGCGGGCAGAAGACGTCCACTAAGAGAAAGCTAAAGTTAACTGCAGATGACACATAGCCAATAGGGGAAGAGTAGGAAGTCTTGGCTTTGTTTGCTGTAATGTATAAATGATCCTGGGCAACTTAGGGGGGGCGTTGTTTTTTTCCTGTTGGTTGCTGTAACCGGGCCTCTCAGACTTTGTATTAGATCTCCTGTTAAGAATAAATCCACTCCCGTGTGAAGTTGCCGGCATCCTGGTCATCTTTCTCTCAAAACGAGCGCGCATAATTGTTGGAAGAATGGAGGTTGTGTTTGGTTAACCATTAATGGAGTCAGATAATTAATTCGAACTATTTTGGTAAACTTTTGGTACATTTAAAGTTAAAAACTCCAACAGGTGTATGACGTCCGGTCCGTGTCTCTTTTGGTAATTAAATATTACGACCAATTACCAAAAGAGACACGGACATTCTTAGTATAGTTGTCAACAGTCTGCCATTTTTTATGCTACATGCAACCAAATTGTTGTATAATTATCTACTTCCGGGAACGTCTGGGAATCTAAAACAACTCTTGATTTGTTTCTCATGCTTTATTCTATTTTCGTTTTGGAATTAATTTTTTTCCTTTGTCGGTCCAGACAACAAACTCGAATATCAAGCTGTATGTCAATGTTGTAGTTTTGTTAGCGTAATGAAAATCAAAAAACAGTTATTTGCCTATTTTTAAAATGTGTTTCCAAATGAAATATTCAACTTTACGGAAGAGGATTAGGGCCATGAATGAAAAAAAAGGTAGGAAGGATTCTGACTTTATTCTCAGAATTCTGTGATTAAAGTCTGACAAGTCCGAATTCTGAGACTAAAGTCAGAATCCTTTCAACCTCTTTTTTTTTCATTCATGGCCCTAATCCTCTTCCGTACAATTTAGTATTGTTGTCAACAGCCTGCCATTCTTTGCTACATGCAACCAGATTGGTTTATAATTATCTAGTTCGAAGGAGGTTCGATCGCACTGGCGTAGCTCAGTGGTTACTTCGACAAGAAACAATTCTACCGCAGAATTCCCCTCTTCTCAATCCCAGCATGGGATCGAACCGCGGGTGCTGTCCAGTGTTTTGATGTTTTCTTGGTATTTCATTCTGTAGTAACATTGTCAATGAATCATACCCTCAATACTCATTGACGCCAATTGAAATTTCAGCAATTGTATAATAAGCTATTTTGTCAACATGTCACCCAGGTGTCACTCAGTGGTTGATTACTTCACCGAATAAAAATGCGACTTTTGACAAGATATGGGCTGGACATATGGTCACTGTCCCATGTTTTTGTCACGTTTTCAGTGACATGGCATTTACTTTACCCTACAATATATGGTAACATTCTTGTTAAGATGTATGGTGTCCGGTCCGTGTCTCTCTTGGTCATTAAATATTACGTTTGAAAACCGACACAAAAATGGAGAAATAACCCTTTTTTCGAGTTTTGTTCTAATATGGAAACACCAAAATTGAAAAAAAAAATGGATTTTCTCGTTTGTTGTCTGGAACGACTAAGGAAAATCTAAAAATAGTTTGATTTTCAATTTCTAACCAGCAGGTGGCGATATGTACTGTTATGCCCAAGCCTTTTCCACCAATACAATCATATTTTATTTATATAGCGCATTTCACAACAGTTGGAGCTGCAAATAAGCGCTTTCTATATGGTGTAATATAAATCAGCAGAAAATTAGAACGCAAACTAAAACACATAAACACATTTACAATAAATGCCAGAAGAACAGTGCTAATTATACTTGGAGAAAATGGCTGGTACCCTTCTGATAAATAATAATAATAATCATCATCATTATCATTATCATCATCATCATCATTCACTGGTCTGCCGACCGCAATTTGGGAGCGGGCTGCACCAACAAATAAACACATTTTGCATACGCACAGAATATCTATTTTTACAATAAATGCGTTTATTCGTTTATTTTTGTAGTGGAGCATATGTGACCAAAATATATCTCATCTTCCAGGCGTTGGACGACCCCCGCCACCCACACGGGCCGCTGTCGCCATCTCCTGGTCAGTAGGAGAAATGTCGGTGACAACTTCCGGAATCTAAAACAACTGTACGAGTCGTATTTTGATTTGTTTCTCGTGCTGTACTCTATTGTCGTTTTAGAATTATTTTTATTCCCTTGTCCTTGTCAACAAACTAGAATGTCAAGTTGTATTTCAATGTTGTTGTTTTGTTATCAAAATAAAAATCAAAAAACAGTTGTTTGCCTATTTTCCAAATGAAATATTCAACGACCAGAAGAGACACGGGCATTCTGAGTATATTTGTCAACAGTCGACCATTTTTTGCTCCATGCAACCAGATTGTTGTATAATTATCTAGTTTGAAGCGGGTTTGAATCGCACTGGCGTAGCTCAGTGGTTACTTCGACAAGAATCAATTCTACCGCAGAATTCGCCTCTTCTCAATCCCTGCATGGGGTCGAACCGCGGGTGCTGTCCAGTGTTTTGTTTTCTTGGTATTTCATTCTGTACTATCATTGTCAATTAATCATGAGGCTTTAAGTGTTGTTCAGCACCATCTTCTACCCTCAATACTGATTGACGCCAATTGAAATTTCAGCAATGTATAACAAGCTATTTTGTCAACACATCACACTGGTGTCACTCAGTGGTTGATTATTTCAATGAATGAAAATGCGACTTTTGATAAGACATGGGCTGGACATATGGTCGCCGTCCCATGTTTTTGTCACGTTTTCAGTGACATGGAATTTACTTTACCCTACAATACATGGTAACATTATCATTAAGGTGTATGACGTCCGGTCCGTGTCTCTTTTGGTAATTAAATATTACGACCAATTACCAAAAGAGACACGGACATGCAACCAAATTGTTGTATAATTATCTACTTCCGGGAACTTCTGGGAATCTAAAACAACTCTTGATTTGTTTCTCATGCTTTATTCTATTTTCGTTTTGGAATTAATTTTTTTCCTTTGTCGGTCCAGACAACAAACTCGAATATCAAGCTGTATGTCAATGTTGTAGTTTTGTTAGCGTAATGAAAATCAAAAAACAGTTATTTGCCTATTTTTAAAATGTGTTTCCAAATGAAATATTCAACTTTACGGAAGAGGATTAGGGCCATGAATGAAAAAAAAGGTAGGAAGGATTCTGACTTTATTCTCAGAATTCTGTGATTAAAGTCTGACCCCTTTCAACCTCTTTTTTTTCATTCATGGCCCTAATCCTCTTCCGTACAATTTAGTATTGTTGTCAACAGCCTGCCATTTTTTGCTACATGCAACCAGATTGATTTATAATTATCTAGTTCGAAGGAGGTTCGATCGCACTGGCGTAGCTCAGTGGTTACTTCGACAAGAAACAATTCTACCACAGAATTCGCCTCTTCTCAATCCCAGCATGGGATCGAACCGCGGGTGCTGTCCAGTGTTTTGATGTTTTTTTGGTATTTCATTCTGTAGTAACATTGTCAATGAATCATACCCTCAATACTCATTGACGCCAATTGAAATTTCAGCAATTGTATAATAAGCTATTTTGTCAACATGTCACCCTGGTGTCACTCAGTGGTTGATTACTTCACCGAATAAAAACGCGACTTTTGACAAGATATGGGCTGGACATATGGTCACTGTCCCATGTTTTTGTCACGTTTTCAGAGACATGGCATTTACTTTACCCTACAATATATGGTAACATTCTTGTTAAGATGTATGGTGTCCGGTCCGTGTCTCTCTTGGTCATTAAATATTACGTTTGAAAACCGACACAAAAATGGAGAAATAACCCTTTTTTCGAGTTTTGTTCTAATATGGAAACACCAAAATTGAAAAAAAAAATTTATTTTCTCGTTTGTTGTCTGGAACGACTAAGGAAAATCTAAAAATAGTTTGATTTTCAATTTCTAACCAGCAGGTGGCGATATGTACTGTTATGCCCAAGCCTTTTCCACAAATACAATCATATTTTATTTATATAGCGCATTTCACAACAGTTGGAGCTGCAAATAAGCGCTTTCTATATGGTGTAATATAAATCAGCAGAAAATTAGAACGCAAACTAAAACACATAAACACATTTACAATAAATGCCAGAAGAACAGTGCTAATTATACTTGGAGAAAATGGCTGGTACCCTTCTGATAAAAAAAAAAAATAATAATAATAATAATAATAATTGTACTGAAGGGTCTGCGATTTGTAAGGGATTAAGAGGGCATGTTTGTTTAATATAAATTCCTGTATTTGTGGTGACATAAGGCGTATGTTTCACCAGGTCTGTCTGCTCGACGAAGACAAACCACTCATGAGGTTCCTGTGGAGAACAAACCCGGACGACTCAGAACCGTCCATCTATCAATGGGAGGTGCTGCCCTTCGGGACAACCTGTAGCCCATGTTGCGCCACCTATGCCCTGCAGCGTCACGTTGACAGCAGCACCGCACCCCCTGGGGTCTCAGATGTTGTCCACCACAGCTTTTATGTGGATAACTGCCTCCATAGCGTGGAGACTGCAGAAGAGGCCCGCCAGCTGGTGCATGATCTGCGCACCTTCCTGGCCACTGCTGGCTTTGATGTCCGCCAGTGGGCCAGTAATGACCCTGAGGTCATCCGAGACCTCCCAGAAGAAGCGAAGTCCGACAGTAGTGAGACATGGGTGTCTCAGTCCAGTGACAATGCCCAGGAGATGACGCTGGGTCTCCTATGGCGCTTCAAATCCGACACCCTGAGCTACCGACTCAAGAAGATCGAACCTCGTCACTACGTCACCATGAGGTCAATCTATAGTACACTGGCAAGTCAATATGACCCCTTAGGTCACATCAACCCCTACACAACCCGGGCCAAGGTTCTGGTCAGAGAGCTTTGGACAGAGAAGAGGGGATGGGATGACCCCCTACCTGAACCGCTTGGGGCAAAGTGGAAGGAATGGGCGGAAGAGCTCCCCACCCTCCAACGGATTGAGTTTACCAGGAGCTACTTTCCACAGAGCGTGAGTCTGACCAGCAGCAAGATCTCCCTCCACGTGTTCTGTGATGCATCCAAGATGGCATACGGTGCCGTGGCATATCTGCGCGTGGAAGAGCCTGATGGTACAGTTCACGTCTCCTTCATTCTCGCGCGCTCAAGAGTTGCGCTCAAAAGGCAACAATCAATCCCCAGACTGGCGCTCTGCGCTGCTCTAAGTGGAGCTCAGATGGGAAAATTGCTAAAGGACGAGCTTCACCTGCCACTGTATGAGGTTTGGATGTGGTCCGATTCCACAACCGTCATCCACTGGATTCAGTCGACCTCATGTAAATATAAAGTCTTTGTAGGTACTCGCGTGACGGAGATCCAAGAGCTTGTGGGCACCAGCTGCTGGCGTTATGTAGGAACCAATGTGAACCCGGCGGACCTCATCACCAGAGGTGCAACTCTCGAGCAATTGGCCTGTCCCAACATCTTCCACCGAGGACCGGATTTCCTCCGAGAGCCAGAAAGCGAGTGGCCTCCTCCCCCAAATCCGGATACCGCAGAGGTCGAGGCGGAATTAAAGAAATCCATCTTCTGTGGTCTCACCGGACTCCAAGACACTCCAACCGATGGTCCAAAGGTTGAAGACTGCCATACCGTAGAGGAGCTCCAAGAACGCACCTTCCACCATAGGAACCCAGACATGGGAGACGCAACCCCACTCAGCGCGGACGACTACGCCGCCGCCGAGATTATGTTGCTGCAGAGGGTGCAACGGGAAGTTTTCTCGATAGAGATGGCATGCCTCGAACGCAAAGTAGAGCTCCCACGAGATAGTAAGCTGAGACTACTGGCCCCTGAGCTAGACAATGACGGCGTTATACGTGTCGGAGGCCGTCTGCGACGGGCTCAGGGCCTCACAGAGGACAGTAAACACCCCATCCTACTCCCTTCGAAACATCCAGTGACCCACCTGGTGATCCGCCACTATGACACCAAGCTGTTTCATCCTGGAGCAGAGCGGCTCTTTGCTGAGATCAGGAGGAGGTTTTGGATTCTTCGTGGCCGGGAGGCTGTGCGACGATACCAACGGTCATGTACAGGCTGCCAGAAGCTGAGAGCTCAGCCTATCATGCCACGGATGGCTGACCTTCCACCGTGCCGCCTCCGCCTCCATGAAGCGCCCTTCTACAACACGGGCATGGACTGTTTCGGGCCATTTTCTGTCAGAGCGGAAGTTGGGAGAGGAACTGCTAAAAGATGGGGAATCGTTTTCAAATGCCTCACCACGAGAGCTGTCCATCTCGAGGTGTTAGCTGAAATGACAGCAGACAGTTTCCTCCAGTCGTTTCGTCGATTCACTGGAAGGAGAGGGCGACCCCATACCCTCTGGTCTGATCACGGAACGAATTTCCGTGGAGGAGAAGCTGAGCTCCTCAAGAGCTACAACCAGATGAGTGAGGAGTTGAAGAAGGAGTTGGCCAGCCAGCAGGTCAATTTCGGTTACAACCCTCCAAATGCACCCCACTTTGGTGGAGCGTGGGAGAGAGAAGTTAGGTCCGTAAAGTCTGCCCTCAACGCTGTGCTCGGAGCTCAGGTTCCCAAATCAGAAGTCTTCAACACCGTGCTGGTAGAAATCGAAGCAATACTGAACTCCAAGCCACTGGGGTACGTCAGCAGCGATGTGGCCGATCTCGACCCCATAACCCCAAACAGCCTTCTGATGGGGCGGCGAGACGCAGCCCTCCCCCTTGCGGTCTATGCCTCCACTGAGATCATCGGCAAGAGACAATGGAGGTATAGTCAGGCCTTAGCCGACCAATTTTGGAAGAGGTTCACTACGGAGTATCTCCCATCACTGCAAGGCCGTCGCAAGTGGCTCAAGGAAAGAGGCAACCTAGAACCAGGAACCCCGGTCATGCTCGTGGATCAGGCACTCCCCCGTGCTCGCTGGCTCATCGGACGGGTGAAGAAAGTAATGAAAGGCGACGACGGGAGAGTACGCTCAGCGGTCGTAGACATTGGAGGAAGAACTTACCACAGACCAGTTGCACGTCTCATCCAGCTACTGTCACGATCCGTGCTCCTTGTTGCAGCGGTGTGGGCGTGGTCGACGGCGCGTTGCCCGGAGACGCGGCCACGAGCGGGGCGAGCTCACGAGACGCTCAGCTGTAACTCATCACCCCATTGATTACTGACTATATAAGCCTCCGACACGCACTTCCGCGTGTCGGATTATTGCTGACCCAACTTGCTCTCGCCATTGTGCCATTGCTATAGTTTTGCCAACCTTGTTCCGTGTGTTTGTCGTGATTGCTTGTTTGTTTGCTTGCTTGTTTGCTTGTTTGTTCTACAGCTACGTTTCGGCTCGCTTTCTGTTTTCGATGTTTGGACTTAACCTTACCCTTTTGAGGAAGGACATTTTCGTTTTCGGGTTTCTTGCATTGCAAGCACTTTTTGTTAGTCGTTTTGGTTCCCCTGGGGGAAGATCTTTCCCCCAGCGTTTTTCGTTCGTGTCTACCGACGCCAGTAAATATAGTTCCTCTATTTTCCCCGACAGTCCCCCATTGTGCCTGTCGCCTGTTCATTGCCTACTGTCGGTCACAATAAACTTTGTTACCAACTCATTTTCCCTTGTCCGCTATTTAAGAATCCACCAACACCGCTTTCCAGCCCCGGCTGGGAAGCGGTCGTCACAGAATAATCCGACCATGGATTCTGCGGACAGGGAGAAAATCGTTCACGCCTTGACCAGCCAAGGACACCTAGTCGGCCAGCAGGCGACCGAGCTCGCGACCCTTCGCGACGCGATCGGCCAAATGGCCCAGCAGCTCTCGAGCTTAGATGCCCGACTGAGCTCCCCCGCCACCCCTGTCCCGCCGGCTCCTAGCTCGGCCGTTCCCCCTCTCGGGGCTCAGTTTCCGAGCTACCCGGTTAAGGAGCCAAACTTGGCTCACCCCGACCGCTACGGCGGAGAACCCGGCCGCTGTGGTTCCTTCATTCACCACTGTAGGCTGATTTTCGATCAGCAGCCCCTAACCTATGCCTACGATAGTTCGAAGGTAGCGTTTATGATGAGCCTCCTGACTGGTCAAGCAAGCGCGTGGGCCATGGCCGTGAGCAACGCGCACCCAGCAATCCGCTCCTCATTTCCTAACTTCCTCGCCGAGTTTCAAAGGGTGTTCCACCACCCGGTCCGCGGGAAGGAGGCCGGAGCCGAACTGTTGGACTGTATCCAGGGCTCACGATCTGTTGCGGATTATTCGATCACCTTCCGCATCCGAGCAGCCGAGAGTGGGTTCGACGACTGCGCCCTGAGGTCCGTGTTCCGGAGAGGCCTGAACTCGGCTCTAAAGGACGAGCTGGCAGCCCGCGACGATGCCGAGACGCTGGAGGAGCTGATCACCCTGGCCATTCGTTTGGACAACCGCCTGCGGGAGCGTCGCCGAGAGCGAGGGGTGGAGCAGCGCCGCGCCGAGCCACCACGCTTCCGGGCTCCTGAGCCCGCACCAGCGGACGAGCCAATGCAGATGGGGGCGACCCGCCGGGCGTCCCGGGAGCAGCGCCCAGCTGATCGTTCACGCACCCGGAACCCCGACTGGTCAACCACTGACGAGCCCAAGCAGCCGGTTCCAGCTCGCCCGGATCTTCGGGAGAGGGAGCGTCGGCGCAGCACGGGGGCGTGCTTCTACTGCGGTCTGCCGGGACACAGAGCGGTGGTTTGCCCGGAGATGGCCGCTCGCCGGGGGTCGTCTTCTCGCCCCCCAACGAACTGTGAGTCCGCGCCCCGCGCCTCCGCGGCTAAAGAGCCCCGTCAAGAGCCGGTCGCCAGCGGGTCGGGCGGTTCGGTCCGGCCCGGGACGGTCTTGAGACTGGAGCTGGACGGGGAGATCATGGGACTCGGTGGTGGAATCAAGATTCGCGCACTCATTGACTCTGGCGCCGACGACTGTTTTATCGATGCGGGTTTAGTCTCCCGGCTCGGCTGCCTGGTCACCGAGCTCGAACAATCCGAGAAGATCTACGACCTCGACGGGCGCGTGCTGGCCGATATCCGGCGCTTAACCGAGCCCCTAACCTTAAAGCTGTCTGGTAATCACATCGAGAAGCGCTCTTTCTTCGTCATGCCGGCCAGGTCGGCACCCGTCGTGCTAGGGATCCCATGGCTACATTCGCACAATCCCGTCATCGACTGGGGGCGCCTTTCTATCCAAAACTGGAGCCCGTTTTGTTACGCGCATTGCCTACGGTCCGCCGGGGAGGGCGGGCGAGTCAGGGCGCTCCCGGAGGCGGACATCGACCTTAACGGGGTCCCGAGCGTTTACCACGACCTCCGCGCCGTTTTTAGCAAAGAGAGGGCTAAATCCTTGCCACCCCACCGTCCGTATGACTGCGCGATAGATTTAGTTCCCGATCCAGTCCTGCCGTCGGTGCGGCTGTACAAGGTTTCGCAACCCGAACAGGCGGCCATGCGAGACTACATCACGGAGTCGTTGGCGGCGGGATTAATAAGGCCGTCTACTTCCCCGGTGGGAGCGGGCATGTTCTTCGTCGAGAAAAAAGATAAATCGCTGCGCCCCTGCGTCGACTACAAGGAATTGAACGCGATTACAATAAAGAACCGCTACCCCTTGCCTCTGTTGGACTCAGCGTTCGCCCCGCTGCAATCCGCCACCGTCTTCTCTAAGTTAGACCTCCGCAGTGCCTACCACTTGATCCGCATCAGGGAAGGGGACGAGTGGAAAACTGCGTTCAAAACCCCACTCGGTCACTTTGAATACTTGGTCATGCCTTTCGGTTTAACTAACGCCCCCGCCGTTTTTCAAGCCCTGATCAACGACGTGCTTAGAGACATGCTCAACGTCTGCTGTTTCGTGTACTTGGACGATATACTCATTTTTTCTCGGTCCTTAAAGGAACACCACCTGCATGTGCGAGCTATCCTCCAACGCCTATTGGAGAACAAACTGTATGTAAAAGCGGAGAAGTGCGAGTTCCACCAAACATCGGTCCCATTCCTGGGCTTCATCGTCGAAAATGGGCAACTAAAGGCCGACCCGGCCAAGACGCGCGCCGTCGTCGAGTGGCCGGTGCCAGTTACGCGTAAACAATTACAAAGGTTCTTAGGATTCGCCAATTTTTATCGGCGCTTCGTCAAAGACTATAGCCGCCGGGCGCTGCCGCTCACGCGGCTCACCTCGACCAAGGTCCGGTTCACCTGGGATAGTGGGGCGGAAGAGGCATTCGCGGACTTAAAAAACGCCTTTACAAACCCTCCTGTCCTGCACCATCCTAACGCTGATCTCCTTTTCGTTGTAGAGGTGGACGCCTCTGATTCCGGAGTGGGGGCCGTCCTGTCGCAGCGGTCCCCGGTCGACCAGCGTCTTCACCCCTGCGCCTTCTTCTCTCGTCGCCTCTCGCCAGCGGAGGCCAACTACGACGTGGGAAACCGTGAGCTTCTGGCTGTGGTCCTGGCCCTACAGGAATGGCGGCACTGGCTGGAGGGCACCCAGGAACCCTTCACCATATTCACGGACCATAAGAACCTCTCTTACATTCGCGCCATGAAAAGACTGAACCCCCGGCTGGCACGGTGGGCCCTGATCCTGAGCCGGTTCAATTACACTATGACGTTCCGGCCGGGGGCACGCAACACCAAGCCCGACGCTCTGTCCCGCATCCACGACGCGTGGGAAGAGGAGGAGGGGCCGGCGAGCGTGGTTCCTAGCCATCGAGTGGTGGGAGGCCTCCAGTGGGAGATAGAGCGGCAAATCCGGGAGCTCCAGGACAAGAGCGGAGCTCCAGCGGCCTGTCCACAGGGCCGCCTGTTCGTGCCCACTCGTTACCGGGCGGAGGTAATCCAGTGGGGCCACGCCTCCAAGTTGGCCTGCCACCCGAGCATTCGGCGCACCCTGGGCCTGATCGGGCAGCGATTCTGGTGGCCTTCCCTCAAGCAAGACGTGACGGCCTACATCCAAGCCTGCCCGCCGTGCGCTGCCAGCAAGGCATCGCACCAGCCTCCAGCGGGCCTGCTACGACCTCTCCCCGTTCCGGCGCGCCCCTGGGCGAACATCGCCCTGGACTTTGTCACTGGCCTGCCCGTTTCCCGGGGGCACACCGTCATCCTGACTATAGTGGACCGATTCTCCAAGGCCGCCCACTTCGTGGCCCTGCCCAAGCTCCCGACAGCCTTGGAGACGGCGAAGCTGCTGGTCCAACACGTGGTTCGACTGCACGGCATCCCCGACGACCTGGTGTCAGACCGAGGCCCGCAGTTCATCTCCCGGGTGTGGAAAAAGTTCTGCCAGTGCCTGGGAGCGACATCCAGCCTCTCCTCCGGGTACCACCCACAGACTAATGGGCAATCGGAACGTGCCAACCAGGAACTCGAGTCCGCACTCCGATGCGTCTGCCTGGACCAGCCTTCGACCTGGGCCGACCACCTACCGTGGATTGAGTACGCCCACAACACCCTGATCTCCTCGGCGACCGGACGATCGCCGTTCCTGACGGCCTACGGGTACCAACCCCCGTTGTTTCCGACCCAAGCTGGTACCGAAGAGGTCCCCTCAGTTCAGCAGCACATGAAACGGGCTCACCGGGCATGGAAGGAGGCCCGGGCCGCCCTGGCGCGTACAACGCAGCGGAACCAGCGCGTCGCTGATCGCCGCCGGCGCCCCGCCCCTGCCTACAAGGTCGGCGACAAGGTCTGGCTCTCAACCCGGGATCTCAACCTGGCAGGTGCGTCCCGCAAGCTGGGCCCGCGTTTCGTGGGCCCGTTCGAAATTACCGCCATCATCAACCCTGTCTCAGTTCGTCTCAAGCTGCCTCCCACCATGAAGATCCACCCCGTCTTCCACGTATCGCTCATTAAGCCGGCTCCTACCTGCCCTCTGGTGCCACCTGCCGCCCCGCCACCACCTCCACGCATCATCGACGGCGACCCGGTCTACACGGTGAAGGACATCTTGGACTCCAGGCGCAGGGGAAGGGGCACCCAGTACCTGGTCGACTGGGAGGGCTACGGCCCGGAAGAACGGCAATGGATCCCTCGCTCCTGGATCATGTGTCCATCTCTGCTACACGACTACCACAACGCTCACCCGTCTAAACCAGGTAGTCCGCCAAGGGGCGTCCGTTAAGGGGGGGGTACTGTCACGATCCGTGCTCCTTGTTGCAGCGGTGTGGGCGTGGTCGACGGCGCGTTGCCCGGAGACGCGGCCACGAGCGGGGCGAGCTCACGAGACGCTCAGCTGTAACTCATCACCCCATTGATTACTGACTATATAAGCCTCCGACACGCACTTCCGCGTGTCGGATTATTGCTGACCCAACTTGCTCTCGCCATTGTGCCATTGCTATAGTTTTGCCAACCTTGTTCCGTGTGTTTGTCGTGATTGCTTGTTTGTTTGCTTGCTTGTTTGCTTGTTTGTTCTACAGCTACGTTTCGGCTCGCTTTCTGTTTTCGATGTTTGGACTTAACCTTACCCTTTTGAGGAAGGACATTTTCGTTTTCGGGTTTCTTGCATTGCAAGCACTTTTTGTTAGTCGTTTTGGTTCCCCTGGGGGAAGATCTTTCCCCCAGCGTTTTTCGTTCGTGTCTACCGACGCCAGTAAATATAGTTCCTCTATTTTCCCCGACAGTCCCCCATTGTGCCTGTCACCTGTTCATTGCCTACTGTCGGTCACAATAAACTTTGTTACCAACTCATTTTCCCTTGTCCGCTATTTAAGAATCCACCAACATCGCTTTCCAGCCCCGGCTGGGAAGCGGTCGTCACAGCTACCCCATTACTCTGACTCTGACCCGCCTGACTTGACTGACTGACAACTCGACTGCAGACCCTCATTTAGGAGTTGCTGATTTGCGCCGCAAATCAGGGGGCGGCTGTACTGAAGGGTCTGCGATTTGTAAGGGATTAAGAGGGCATGTTTGTTTAATATAATTTCCTGTATTTCGTTTACTGCCTTTAATTCACCTGTTTAAATAGGCACTAGTTTGTTTTGTGGCAGTTTACTGTGATTGTGTTTCCGTATGTCTTGCGAGAGTGTACAGTGCACAGAATGTTACTGCGCGTGCGGCGAGTTAAACCTTTGAGAGACATTTTACGAATACGGAGCAGTTGAGTGAGTCGCCACGGATAAAGTTTAAGTGAGGAGTTGGTCGGCGAGACCACGGCGAGACCACGGCGAGTGTGTGACCGCAATCAGGAGACCGTGAACACGCTTCGAGAGGAGAAGGCGCGTTCTCAGCACGGCAGCCGGTCGAGACATCGAGCGTGAGTTGGCAAGCTAGGCTGGCTCACACGACGGAGAAGAGAGGACACCCGAAGCCATTAGCGGTGTGTCGCAGTCAACAGCGGTGGACTGTGAGCATTAACTGGACTGGGCAGCGTCTTCCGGATCCACCGTCATCGCGGCAGCCACCCACCCTCGCCATTTGGACTCCTCCCGACCATTCGACAAGCAGGTGCACTCGCTCACTCGCCAGCGGAGGAGCAGTTTCTCCTCCTCAATATCAGTAACCGCGGCAACGTTGGCCAGAACATTCAGTAACATTAATTTGGGCGCCCAACTAAATTTATGTTGCTATATTTGGTCATATAAAGTAAAGATTATTCAATTATTTGGTTGTAATAAATTGTGTTAAGTGTTGAATCTGGTTTCCTCTTGCTCTCTCTACACCACAGTTGGATTGAGTTAATTCGGTTTGAGTAATTTGGTAGATTCAAGTAAGTAGTAAAGGCATCCGCAACACCCCTAAGGTGAAACACATACAGTCCTCTAAGCTCCGGCACAATAATAATAATAATAATAATAATCATCATTCACTGGTCTGCAGACCGCAATTTGGGAGCGGGCTGCACAAACAAATAAACACATATTGCCTACGCACAGAATATCTATTTTTACAATAAATGCGTTTATTCGTTTATTTTTGTAGTGGAGCATATGTGACCAAAATATATCTCATCTTCCAGGCGTTGGACGACCCCCGCCACCCACACGGGCCGCTGTCGCCATCTCCTGGTCAGTAGGAGAAATGTCGGTGACAACTTCCGGAATCTAAAACAACTGTACGAGTCGTATTTTGATTTGTTTCTCGTGCTATACTCTATTGTCGTTTTAGAATTATTTTTATTCCTTTGTCCTTGTCAACAAACTAGAATGTCAAGTTGTATTTCAATGTTGTTGTTTTGTTATCAAAATAAAAATAAAAAAACAGTTGTTTGCCTATTTTCCAAATGAAATATTCAACGACCAGAAGAGACACGGGCATTCTGAGTATATTTGTCAACAGTCAACCATTTTTTCCTCCATGCAACCAGATTGTTGTATAACTATCTAGTTTGAAGCGGGTTTGAATCGCACTGGCGTAGCTCAGTGGTTACTTCGACAAGAATCAATTCTACCGCAGAATTCGCCTCTTCTCAATCCCTGCATGGGATCGAACCGCGGGTGCTGTCCAGTATTTTGATGTTTTCTTGGTATTTCATTCTGTAGTAACATTGTCAATTAATCATACCCTCAATACTCATTGACGCCAATTGAAATTTTAGCAATGTATAATAAGCTATTTTGTCAACATGTCACCCTGGTGTCACTCAGTGGTTGATTACTTCACCGAATAAAAATGCGACTTTTGACAAGATATGGGCTGGACATATGGTCACTGTCCCATGTTTTTGTCACGTTTTCAGTGACATGGCATTTACTTTACCCTACAATATATGGTAACATTCTTGTTAAGATGTATGGTGTCCGGTCCGTGTCTCTCTTGGTCATTAAATATTACGTTTTTAAAACCGACACAAAAATGGAGAAATAACCCTTTTTTCGAGTTTTGTTCTAATATGGAAACACCAAAATTGAAAAAAAAATGGATTTTCTCGTTTGTTGTCTGGAACGACTAAGGAAAATCTAAAAATAGTTTGATTTTCAATTTCTAACCAGCAGGTGGCGATATGTACTGTTATGCCCAAGCCTTTTCCACAAATACAATCATATTTTATTTATATAGCGCATTTCACAACAGTTGGAGCTGCAAATAAGCGCTTTCTATATGGTGTAATATAAATCAGCAGAAAATTAGAACGCAAACTAAAACACATAAACACATTTACAATAAATGCCAGAAGAACAGTGCTAATTATACTTGGAGAAAATGGCTGGTACCCTTCTGATAAATAATAATAATAATAATAATAATAATAATAATAATAACAATCATCATCATCATCATCATTCACTGGTCTGCAGACCGCAATTTGGGAGCGGGCTGCACAAACAAATAAACACATATTGCATACGCACAGAATATCTATTTTTACAATAAATGCGTTTATTCGTTTATTTTTGTAGTGGAGCATATGTGACCAAAATATATCTCATCTTCCAGGCGTTGGACGACCCCCGCCACCCACACGGGCCGCTGTCGCCATCTCCTGGTCAGTAGGAGAAATGTCGGTGACAACTTCCGGAATCTAAAACAACTGTACGAGTCGTATTTTGATTTGTTTCTCGTGCTATACTCTATTGTCGTTTTAGAATTATTTTTATTCCTTTGTCCTTGTCAACAAACTAGAATGTCAAGTTGTATTTCAATGTTGTTGTTTTGTTATCAAAATAAAAATAAAAAAACACTTGTTTGCCTATTTTCCAAATGAAATATTCAACGACCAGAAGAGACACGGGCATTCTGAGTATATTTGTCAACAGTCGACCATTTTTTGCTCCATGCAACCAGATTGTTGTATAATTATCTAGTTTGAAGCGGATTTGAATCGCACTGGCGTAGCTCAGTGGTTACTTCGACAAGAATCAATTCTACCGCAGAATTCGCCTCTTCTCAATCCCTGCATGGGGTCGAACCGCGGGTGCTGTCCAGTGTTTTGTTTTCTTGGTATTTCATTCTGTACTATCATTGTCAATTCATCATGAGGCTTTAAGTGTTGTTCAGCACCATCTTCTACCCTCAATACTGATTGACGCCAATCGAAATGTCAGCAATGTATAACAAGATATATTGTCAACATATCACACTGGTGTCACTCAGTGGTTGATTACTTCATCGAATAAAAATGTGACTTTTGATAAGACATGGGCTGGACACGTGGTCGCCGTCCCATGTTTTTGTTTCCATTGACATTGAATTTACTTTACCCTACATTATTATTAAGGTGTATGACACACCTTACTAATACTATAATGATTGGCTATCTAGCATTACCAATGCAGCGAGAGGTGCAAGCCAAATTAATTAACTGTGAGTTTAACATTCTTTTTACTGTATAAGTTACAAAATCATATAATCTACGGTCAGTTGTAGTTACATATTGATATCGATTGTTGTCAGAGTCTATGTCAGTTCATGATAATCATTAGCTATTTAATAACTCCTTGACGAAAATATGGGAGTAAAATAAGACTTCAAGATGATTCCCGTAACTTCAAGATGATTCCCGTAGACAACTCAATAGCGACTCTTATTAGCTGTTGTAACACGTTGAACGTTGACTTTCACTTTTTTGTCGAGTGGGCAGTCCTGTACACATTCGAAAAGGTTCAGCGACAGTGATTCAAAATTATTTAACGTGCACGGAACGTAAATTGCCAACTGGTGAAAGACTGTTAGGTGGATCGACATTACTGAGATATATATATATATATATATATATATAGTATTCGGGCGGAATTTTTTTTTTTTTTTCTTTTTTTATAATAATGCCTTTATTAGTCCCACAATGGGGAAATTCGAGATTCGAACCCAGGCCTCCTGGGGAGACTGGGTCCTATTCGGGCTGAATAAACGGTTAAAGATAAACATCAGTGACGTCAGAAGACGTTATTTCCTGTTGCGCATGCGTAAAGTGGACATGTAATGCTGTTGACAAATGCTGTGGGAGGACCCAAACCTCGGCGTAAGTAGGTCTTTGTTCATCACAGTAAAATATGCTCACGAAAATGTAGCTCTCTTCGCATATTTTACCGATTAAGAACTAACTTTCGATTGGTGGAATTAATCACTGGAATGTGCATCTATTCCACACCTATAAGGTAACATGGTTTGGTAAACATCTGCAAAGAACCGCTGGGGCCGAACATTGTAGACAACAGGAAGGAGCTCGTTTAGCTAGGTATAAAGCGTAACTTCCGTTTGAGATCCATAAAGTCCATGTAGTGTTTGACATACCCGTTTAAATTGTTCAAATATAATACACAACACATAAAAATGTGTCGCAACTATAGTGAGGTTAATTTTAACGTGGTTGTATTTTCTGTTAAATTGCTTACAATTTTTGCTGTAATTTTGAGCGCAGAAACCACCCTGTTCTGCTACGGCAACAATAACATTCTTTCGTTTTTCGTTCTGCTGCAAATGCAGTATAGCTGAACAAGATAAGTCGTTTTACAACACGTACACACACACGCGCGCACACTAACCCTGGCAGCATGTTTCTTGAAGTTCTATAGAGGGGTTCGACTTCTGTGCTAAAAATAGTAACATATCCCACAATCTCACGCGTTTCATCGTGGCTGTCGGCTGCTTTGCCTTCTCGTTGCAAACACCGGTTTCTTGTTAAAGTACAGGATCCAAGATGGCCCATTTTTCACGAAAAAGCGTAATTTATATTTTTTTGCACGGGAAACTGGCATTAGTTATCATTTTCTTTTTTTATTCATTCACTTTGGAGAAATTAGAAAATAAGTGACGACTTGAAAAACGACTTTTTTTAAAGAGGAAAGGGTCTGACTTATTACAAACTCTCCATTGGAAACCATTGTACTTTCATTGCTTATAACGTCCAAAAACTGTGATCAATTGGCACTAAAATTCATGTGACAGCCCTACCTATGACCACTTCAACATATCAAAAGGACTAATCTCGAGGTGGCTGATTTTATATGAGAATAAGGAACGGTGGAAGTGAGCAGAGGTACATAGATCATGCTGTTAAGACTGGCACACTGCTTCTTTCCTGATCACAGTGAGGACGCACGGCACAAAAGCTGTTTTATTTTCACAAACTGAAGTGGGAGTCAGTAGATATGCACATTTATTCTGATGAGGTTTTTCGACTGGTGACGTAACTACAATGTGCTTTTTTATTCTTTGGAACGAAACAGCTTTGGGCTACACGCACACCACTCAAGGGAACGTTCCAATGTGGCCACACTTGGCTGTGGAGTCGGCCTCCTCGTTGGAACCTTCTGTTTGGTGAACATTGACGCTCCCGAAGCGGCCCCGACTAAAAGCACATGATGCGCCGCAGCATGCAATGATTTCCAATGGAGAGTTTAGTCCCATGGGGATTAAAATTGGGCGTTTTTCACTTATTTCCTAATTTCTCCAAAATGATAGGATAAAAAAGAAAATGATTACTAGTTTTAGTTTCCTGATGAAAAAACAAACTGAGCTTGTAAGTGAAAAAAGGTACCGCTGATAATCCACTGCCACCGTTGTGTCGGGTCCTCATTCCCAGGCCTAGCGTAGAAGTTGAGCCTTTGTAAAACCTCAATCTAATGGATGAAGACAATCCCGCTCAGTGCAATGCCTTAGAGAGTAGCCTTTGGGAAATTATGACACCACAGAGGCATTACCATCCAGATGTGGAAAAGTGCATTCATTTTTCCCGGGCTTGTATTAATGAAGACATAGGGAAACAACAGCACTTCTGCATTCATGCGAAGCTCTTTCTCCAATCTGCCAACCGATAGCGATGCTTGTGTCTTGCAACCATGGCAAAAATTTAGCTCTCGCTGATTAGTTACAAAGCAGTTACAAGGCATGACAAACAGCAAATGATGCTTTGTTTGTGGGGCTAGCTTTTCAATGTCCACTGGCAAAGCATTGTGGGAAATGCAGAAAAGCACAAACCCCTCTGTTGGAAGTTAGCTCTGGGTTATCTGTCAAACTCATGAATGCTCTCAATAGTGTGGCTGTGGGAGCAAGTGAAGGCGGTCGTCTTGTCCAGGACTGTCGCCAGAAATGAAGAGGTGAGTGGGACCTGTGTTGCTTTAAAAAAAAAAATAAAAAATAGAAAGCTTTATATGTGGGTTTTATTCATGTTAATACAAGTTTTGCATTCTGTTGCAGCCAACAAAAAAGCCCTGATGCCGATCGTAGTACTACTGTTAGCGAAGAAGGTGAGGTGGTCTAATATTGAAATACAGTCCACACAATTGAATGATTATAGAGCTGACTGAGAGTTAAATTATTTTTCCGTATCTTTGAATGTGTAAAGTGTCCATAGTGTTTTTATTTTATCCCACTATAACATTTGATTATTTGTGTATGCCACATTTTGTTTGCGTAGAATCTTCTGATTTATTTAATTTTCAAAGGATGTTTATAATAAACGCCCTGCTTGTTGTTATGTGCTCTGACAGGCTCGGTGGCCACTGCAGAAGACCCGGCAGCTATTGCAGCCATTCAGTCTGCCTCCACATTCACGGATCAACCCATCAAATACTTATTCAAGACAGAAGGAGGAGTTGGACAAGTAAGGAGTCTTGTCACACACTTACTTTGCCATCATCAAAATCCACATTTGTTGTTATAATGTCTTGAGTTCCTAATTTTTAAAACATCGTCAATGTAAAGGTTAAGGTCAGCACACGTAGTGGTTAGCGCATCTGCCTCACAGTTGTCAGGTTCTGTGTTCAGGTTCACTGAAAACCTAAATGTCAGAGCTGTATTGTGTTTGTGATTGTTGTGTATATGTGCTGCTTGTTTAGGCTTAATGCGACATTGGCCAATAATGTGTTTTCTTCTAGGTGACATACAGAGTGATCCAGGTGTCTGACGGCCAGTTAGAGGGTCAGACAGATGGCGGTGCAGCAGTGAGTCTGGTCACTGGTTTCCCTGCAACCACTCAGGCTGTCACTCAGGTGAGACCACCAACTTTGTGTAACAGCGTCTATTTCAATGTTAAACATTTAATCTTAGAACGCATATATAGCTATCGCATTTTCTAATTGTTTTTATGAAACCAATGAAATTTTAAATGTGCATATGAGTACAAATAAGGAAAATGTGAAAGTTGTGTATAACAATGAAAATATATAGTGCATGTAAATCTTTCTTTACTCTCAATGAAAAGAGAATTGATAGTGCCGGAAGTCTAAAATCCGCATAAATCACCCGCCTATACTCGTTTATGGCTCTTCAAGAGAAGCATAGATGTACAGTAAACAACATGCAATGTAAATTACATTGTACATTGCTTGAATTAATTGGTTGTGACTGTTGTTTTTTCCACTAAATAGTAATGTTTAATTGTATTTTTGTTTAGCTTTTATTTATTTGGTTGTGTTTGGTGTGATTAAAGTAAACGTATATCTGGCAAAAGTAATCGATGGACACCGATCTGATCGACTAATCCATTTGACGAATATAAACGTACATGGCAGTGAATGAGTAAATTTACATTATCTTTCCTTCTCTTTTTAATCACTCCTTTTTTTAAACCAGAAATTGTTTTACTTTGGTTGCTCCACTTTATTCTCACATATTATTTTGAAGCAGTTCACCCTTCATCAAAGCAATGGGTACAATCACTTTATTGGTCAGCGATTCGGTTCATTGACAGTTTGATCACAATAGGACATTTTTTTTGTGTTGTAATTCATGTTTCTTTGACCTCAGGCTGTCTTCTCCCAGTCAGAAGGGCTTGAGGGAGATAGCACCACTGAGACACAGTACACATACTATCCTGCCACCATTGCTGACGCCACAACAGGGACCATGGTGACCACAGTACAGGCATCTGACACGCTGCTCAGCCAAACTACACCCACAGGTAACATAATGTGTATACCTAAAAAAGATTTCAATAATGTAAAAGTTTCTATCCATCATCTGATCCACTTATCCTCAAAATTCCATTTGGTCCGTTGTTGTTTGAGTCTTATGATTTTTGGTTACAGGGCAGCTCTATGTGATGATGTCACCCCAGGAAGTTTTGACGGGCTCCAGTCAAAGGACAATCGCTCCTCGCACTCAACCATACATAGCGTACTTAAATTATGATTTACCACAATTTAAAGCATAATTACCTATAATCTTACAATATGGCATGTTTCCTAGAAAACAAGAGGCGCCTCGGGGTTCTAGGGATGAGAAACGGCGTGCACAGCACAACGAAGGTTGTAAGAAATTTTAACTGGCACTTCATACACAAGAGGAAGTCAGTTTGACGCTTATATCTCTCACCTCAGTTGAGCGTAGACGTCGGGACAAAATCAATAACTGGATCGTACAACTGTCAAAGACAATACCAGACTGCAACATCGATTACACCAAGACGGGACAGGTGAGCTGTGCTCTTTCCAATGCTACATTCAGACATTTAAGCACTGTAGTTTCAGTTAAGGTATCACGATTTGACAACCTGTGAAAAACAACATGAAATCTATAAGGATTAGTTTCGAACATTATGAAGGTAACGACGTGATGTTAACTTATCACGCATCCCATTTTGTTTCAGAGTAAAGGGGGAATTTTGTCCAAAGCCTGTGACTACATCAAGGAACTCCGACAGAGCAACCTGAAGTTGGGGGAAGATCTCAGCGGTCTTGATCGACTTAGGATTGACAATCAGCTTCTCCGACAAGAGGTATGTTGGTGTGAGAGAGAGACATTTGTACAAAAAATAATCTGCCTCCAAAACTTGAAGGCATCACAATTGTTTCTTCACGAGAGCTTCAGGTATATGGTGGATAGGAAGGAATTTGAATTAAAGACAACAAACTGAAAAGCTAACGTTTATCCGTATATAGGGCGCACTGCTATACGAAGCACACTGCCGATTTGTGAGTAAATCGCGGAGAGACAACCTCACGACATGACGAGAATATAGAAATAATTCGAGTTTCACTGTAACATTTTTTGATGATGATTAGCACATACCTACACATGTCCACATACGTTTTGGTTAGAATCCATCACCGTTTTATCGTACATTTTGCCATCATAATGGCTATCACTGTACAGTACACGGACAGGTTGGCTGCGTTTGCCAGTCACTTCTGCAATAAATGTCTTTCTCATAGAAAAAATATGAAATCTGAGATGGCTACAACTGCCATCTAAAGTATGACAATACTTGATCGCATACGTCATTTTTTTAATAGCATAATAGACCTCGAAACAAGTCCGAAATGAACAGTCTGGAATACGTCACAATGATTACGTAAACCGGTCCAAAATGTCCAATACAGCAGCATACAGGCTATGTCATTTTATCGTCTTAAACTTTTTGTCAGGGAATCAGATGACTTGTTTTTTTTTTTTCACTTTTATTGTTTATTCAGGCTGACCACTCGAATATCTGGAAAATGAATTTTGAGCTGAACGTTTTCTTTGTAACATTTGGCTGTATAGTTAGTAAAGGTTTTCTGTTGTTGCCAGTTTGACTAATTATAGTTCCAATATTTTGTGCTGGGAAACAACATTTTAAATGACACCTTATAAATTGGACAACAACCAGAGTTTAACCTTAGGAGGTTAATGTTATGTTGATGTAGAACGAAAGTGGCCAAGTGTCATTATGTTTTGTGCTGCTTTTAAGAACGGTCTGACGGAGATTCCCACAATTTATTTAGACAGTGTCACAAACACATATGCACCCATGACCAAATGTGGTTCTGGAAATATTGACAAATATAAAATTCTTACAGCTAGCAACTCAATCATTTTAGTTTTGACTGATATTCTCTATTACCATAAATCAAAATGTGTTCCCTCTGTCCCATTGATATAAAGTCACAAATATGCTATCTGAAGCCTCTTTTTCTCAGGTAGAAGACTGGAAATCCAAGAATCAGATTCTGAGGAACGTGCTACGTCAGCATGGCATTGTGGGAGCGTCCAGTACAGACCCGCAGTGAAAAAGCCTTTCAGGAGCAGCTTTTGGAAGAGAACCGCACACGGGCCAAAACAGTACTTGTAATGCTTTGACTGAGACTTGGGAGGCTTGTCAAGCATGCATGACATATAAGGAAATAATTGAATATTGTCCTAAATATTCAACCCGTTGTCTGAAAATGACACCTTTTAATAATTTTAAAGTTTTAAAAGTACTTATTTTATGTCAACCTTCATTGCATTAAATTGGAAAGCGATGAACTGGTCATTGAGACCATCTTCTTACAGCTGTTAGCTCAACAGTCACTGTAGAAAAAGCTCCATGTGATGACCGACTGAAGGCCATTTTCACACTGCACTTAGCAGCACGCAAGCGCGCCCGTCGACAAACTCATTCACTGTGTATTTGCTACCAGAGCTTGACGACGGAACGACATGTTGTACAAGGTGGGTGCCGGCTGACATCACTGCAGTGCCGCTCTCTGAGAAATGAGGGGCTTGCAGAGTGATTTCAGAATTCTAACAGATCGGACTCATGGGAAAAGCTGTTGCTACACAAGCACTTAAAAATATGGGCAAGCGTGCACTGTTGTCCTTGTGCGCTACCCCATGATGAACAATGAAAAACCAAGTACAGTGTGATAAGGCCTTAATGCGACGTTTACATTGTGTTCCTGTGCCCACGGTGATGGTTTATATGGCGGGTTGCATTCTATCATGGTCTGATACAGCACATGGCCGGGGAGTTAAATTTGAATCAGTCCTGTACACAAACATTGTCCAAAGTTGCCCAGCATCCTTGTGTCATCTGTAGGAAACCAAAACAGAACGTGAAAATGTGTCAGACCTTGATCAAAATGTGAAAACCATGAGGGAAGGGGTTGTAGTGGCATCCATGGTTGACAGTGTGCTGAACCATAGTGGATCTTTTTGCACTCTGCGACTCGGCAACCTCTTCCACAATTAGCCCATCATGCTTACCCCATCATGCTTACTGTACAAAGCTGTGATAAAACTTGGGAGAAAAAAATTGTCATAATTCCATATCGCTCTGTTTGACGCAAGTGGGGCTGAGAACATAGTGTAAATGTAGTTCTCCAGTTTTCTTTATATGCTTGCATTATTGTCTCCAAACTACTGTATATGTCATCATCATTGCTTTGTGACACCACGTTTATAACTTTTTGCTTTGTATTAATATTTGCTTTAATCTTTTCTCTTTTTTGTAGCCTCACCTTTGATTGCAAGTACATTGTAACAATGTATTAGAATACATGCAACTAAGGAGAGTTAAATCATGGTATTGTAGGTGGGCAGCAATAAATGTGTTTGTTACTTTCACTTTTGTGTACCCAGTACTGTATTTAGAATTTTTTTTTTAGATTGGGTGGAAGGTGAACGTTTGTACATGTTGCGGTGGGTTGAATAAGAGGGAAGAAAGGACGTTTCAATTTGTTTGGATTAATTATTGACTTAGAATTGAGGCGCGGCTGCCATAGGTAGTCACTGTCAGACAGAAAGTGGGACATTGCAATATAAAAGCAATTCATGCCACCGTTGTAATGTTTACCGATATCATGACATTATGAAAACGCAGATAAATTATGTTTATCAATGACACCTTTGTCCTTCTGTAACTAATGGGAAGCACACTTTACCTCTATTAGTATATTCCATAAAACGGTAGGTTAAACGGGAGAGTAAGGTATTCATTTGTCATTGGACTGTTATGTACAGTTGTTGGAAACAAATTTAGCATTGATTGAATTCGTTGTCAGCTAAATAACTTTTATAACCAGTGAATGAATCCTTATTTGAACGTGTTTTTTAAATAAAGATAAAAGCACCAATATAAATATCACTGTTCGCAAATGAGGAGGAGGAAGCCTAAGTTTATCGTGTCCAACCCCATCCGGCTCCTCACAATGAAAACCCTCTTCACAATAAAAACCAAGTACTTAATTTATACAACCATTACAATCTTTCCAATACTTATTCATTTTTAATGTTGAAAACACAATAAATAATTAGCCTGCGCAATGTACAAGCAAAATCAAAATCGAAAAAGCCCATCACAGCATGGAATACTGTCCATCACGCTGCTGCTTGAGTCCAGGCAGTCCTTTGAGAGGCGTTCCGGGAACAAATACACACTGAAACCGACACTTGCCTGTCTGGAAGTGGATCATCCTCGTAGCCCTGGCTGCGTACGTGGCTCAACCTAAACGTTTGACTCCCTCCACACGGAATCTTAGCGAATTATTATTCCTTTTTTTAATGATGTCACCATTATTATTTTTTTAAAAACATTTTATTGAACAAAGAAAATTACAACCCTCAGTCAGTTGGGGCGGAGCTATGAACTGTTGGACGGAAGTGAACGAAACTGCCATTTGACGTCCATTCTGAACGGAGGGTTGTTGAACACCAAAGTATGTAAAGCGTGTTTAGGGGGCTTGGAATTGGGGTGTTGGTGTTGGTTCTTAGTGTCTCGGCCACTGGGTTTAAAAAATGTGGTCAAATGACGTCATCCACTTTGTCATCCATCTGCAGTACCACATGTCCCCAGCAGAGTGCATTCTTTCTGTATGGTTGTGGTTAGTATCTGGGTTTCAGTCAGTTGGTAGTTTGTAATTTTCAATGCGTTTTAAAAATGTCATGTCCTAGGACTGAGTGTGAGCTACCAACACCAATAAAACAAAAATGTAAGGCCCTAAGAAGTCGAGACTTCATGAAGGCGGAGTCAAACGTTTAGGTTGAGCCACGCCTCGAAAAGCGTTTGCAGCCATAATAAGTCAATGTGCGTGCCTGCAGCGATAGTAGTCGTCCAGAGTACTGCTGAAGCTATAGCCACATCTTTTTCAGCGTGTTTAATTGAAACTCCGGAAGAACTAAGGAACTGCAGCGATACATCCTGAGCAACACCCAGTAAACAGAAGCTGGCCCAATGATTTGTATACTGCTGGTTGCCGGCCATGGCACACGTTTGCAGACTGAAATACGGGTGAGCGGGGCTTTTCATTGCAAAAGAATGAAGCTTAGGAGGACAAAGTTCGGAGAGTCGAGGTGGATGCGGTACGCAGAACTTACAGAATCTTGGTTCAGAATTACGCTGTTATCAAAGTTATTCACATACCGCATCCATATTATCGAGTGAAATGTATCATTATGTAACATGTATTATTCTCACAATCAACATGCAAAGCAGCGTTCGTGCCACGTAATGCACGTACGCAGTGATTTAACCAGTAACCAGTGTTTAAAGGGACACTTCCCTGAGCTTAACATTGGCATTTATATAATAGGTTTGCATGTAAAAATGACATCAGCACTAAAATGCCGCTCGCCCCGTAAAAGACCCTATAGTGATTTAGGGGCATTTTATGATGAGATTTACGACAAATTGGCACAGCCCCTTTTGGACCTTGGCTTGTTATTATTCAGGTATTGGCTGTGTACGTTACATTAGGGGAGCACGTGAGGTGATATTGCTCGAATTGTTGTGGATGAATTTCCATATGGGGGAGTTGTAAGCAAGTTTGCAACACTTTTGAGTGGCTATGTGTTCAGAATCGTTTTATCTGTGATCGCTCTGGTTTTCTGTCAGTATATTGGCATCATCCCACAATCTGAAAACATACTATTTTGTCTATTAAATGTGAATGTGGGTGTTTTTTTTAAATTTTCTATATGTACTGAGCGAATGGTGGCCGGTCCAATGTATACTCTGCCTTTTGCTCAACGTCAGCTGGTATTGGTCCCACATGAGAACATGCAGTACAGAAAATTCCACTGTAATATACAGTGCAAAATTTATTTGTCTAATGGAATATCCTTTCAGGTTTGTCTCAGAAATATTGATGCAAACTTTAGGATCTCGATTCACATTTTGACATTACTATACCAAGTCCTGTTTTCACTCATCTTTCCGCAAGCAGAATGATGATACTGGTTTATACAGCCACTTAATTGGGGTACCAAAGACCTTGCTTCCTGGCATTGGCGGAAGGAAGATTTTGGACTTTTGGTGGAAAACCATAAACATGTGAGTCTCCTTGACTTAAGGAGCTATAACATTGATTGTTATGATGTTTACCTAATGTCATTTTGCTCATTGTATGTCTGCTCTGTCCTCAGGCGTCAGTTATTCACAGAGGTGTATCTTGTCAGTAATGCAGACAAGTGAGTGCAGAAGCAGCTCCAACTTACTTTCTTTAAGAAACCAGAAAGGCACCAATAGAAAACTGACATGCTCATTTGTTTTACTGTTTTCTTTTTATTTCTCCTCTGATTAGATATAAACATTTTGAGCGCTGGGCCACAGCCAATGATTTCCCAGTGGAAAACATAATCAATGATGGCAGCACCACGGAGGAGGACAGTCTTGGCGCTGTGGCTGACCTGGAGTTGGCCATACGCAGTCGCAAACTGCACGATGACATCATTGTGGTATAATGAGTGTGTCTAAAAGGAAATGAGGATCTGTGACATTGTGCGGTCTTGATTTCTTGATCTCTGTGTAAGCAGATAGCAGGAGACATGTTGTGTGCAGACCAAAACTTTGACATCACTCAAGTGATCCGTTTCTTCCATTCAAAGGTGAAAATGATTTTGTTTTATGGTAATGACACATTCAGGAAACTTATTTTGTGTGTGTGCTAAAGCCTGGAGAACTGATGATCTACTATGAGATGGAGGGAGGCGAGAAAAGCAACTCCAGGGGCATTGTGGAAGTCTGTCCTGACTCCCATCGGTGACAAGAAATGTTTAGTTTGTTTTTTGGCAATGAAAATCCATCTCAAATTGTGACCGGGATTTAAGTGAGTCTTGCCTTTTGATGCAGGGTAACTCATTTCTGGGAGAAACCTCAGGAAGAGGAAGGGATCACGTCTCGTTTGGCCAGCGTGGTGTTTTACTGCATCAAGAAAGATACTCTGCCCTTGCTGTCTGACTTCATAAGTCAGAGGGAAGCCAAAGACCGGTCCTTTGGAAGATTCTGGGTGTGTAAATTATTTTTTTTTTTTACATTAAAGCCTCTGAGGCCAAGCACCATATGTTCTGGTCAACCAGTCTTTCCCATAGGAAAATAATTAATATTGAATAAGTTCCAGAGTAAAAGTATTGCCAGAAAGAAAAAACTACAACTACTCACTTTGTCAGCCATGGAGCATTTTCTAATCTTAAACTGACGTTCAAGAAGAAGCAAGTTAATTTGTACAGCAAAAAAACTATAATTGACTCACCATTAGCTTTGACGTATGAGGCTTTCACATACAGGCGGTGGTTATTGCCTGCCTTAGTATGGAAATGCTTACCACTAAAGACTAAAAGCTAAAGAAACCATAGTATGTATTTCATAGTCTGTGCTTCTTTTATTAGTAATATCAATTTACAATGTTTTAGCCATATTATACTGAGCTGCCAGGACAGTGGGATATATGCGTGTGCTGTTTTCGGCGATTATGCCAATGATTTCCTAGTGGAAAACATAATCAATGAAGCCATCCGACCATGAATGCCTTTTGCATTCGTGGTGGGGTGGCATCCAAAAAAAAAGTCCCACAACTACAATGCAAAAACACACTTGTTAAGGCTTCAGATTCTTGCATATCTGATGGGCGTCAACCAATGGTGGAATTTTTCTCATAAATACTGAATTCCAAATTGTTCAACTTCAGGGACACTCCATGTGATAGGTTCCAGTTCCACTACTTGGGTAACGTTGGAACAAAGCTTCTCTTGGTCCAACAGGCTATTGCTGATACCATTGTTTTTCTCTTAGGAGCGAATGATCAACAAGAATTTGCTTAATGTGTATGGAATGAAGCTTCCAACAGGTTTCCAGCTAATTGGGCAAGTGGTATGTGTGTTATGTTTTTTCACCATCATTTTACTAGTTCCTGTAAAATATATGCTCAGTAAAAGTGTCTTGCAGTGTATGATTAGGATTAGCAAATTGATACATTACACGTTATAATTTAGGAAGCAATTTGCTTTGTTTATGAATTAATTAGAGTGTGCAACATATAGTCCACATCAAATTTTGTATAACTTTCCCGGACCTGTTTAAATCTTCATTTACGTTTAAGTTTTACTACTAATGTGTAAATTCAGATGGATGCTGATTTTTGTGGTCTTTTCTAACATAATTTGCATGTAAAAGTAACGTCTGCATTTTATTAATCCTTCCTTATTCACTTTGTGTGTTTTGTAACATTTCAGGGTCTGTCAGACTACACCAAGTGGCTCACTCGGTTTTCCTCTAAGCAGCAAGACAAATCTGCCAGACCAATCACATTTAGGTCTTTTGCCAGGTTTGTATAGTTATAATCGCAATGTTAACAATAACTTTGATTTATATTTATATCGTTGCATTATTGTATTTAGCTAGTGTTTTAATTTTAACAAGTTTACCCTCTACCCACACAATGTGCTTATTGCAATAAATTGTCAGGGTTGGATTAATGGGAAATCCGTCAGACTGCTTTAACGGGAAAACCATTGCAATGACGATCATGAACTTCTGGGCCGAGGTCACCCTGGTGAAAAGCCAGAGTTTGGTACAGTTGCGCACTCGCATTGGTGCACCCAACATTGCCATCGCCATCGAAAACAAGAACTAAGTTACTTTGATATTGTAGGTTCTTGTTCCACATCCTCTCAATGACCCCACAGAGTTTGGAAGCTTGCAAGATCTGTTCAGCATCAGTAGGAAAGAAGGGTGTGTATGATGCAATAACATGACATTACCTTGCATTTATGACAATATTTTAATTTGTGTATGTTATTAACACATTTGTACTGTATTGTACGGTTTATTCACACAGTTACTTTGGGGGTCTTCGGCTGCTGCAAGCGACCTGCAAGAAATTCTACCAGTTCTGCTGCCAAAAAGGGTGAGATTTTGTGGAAGCACTAAGATGGACTACAGTGTTCCCTCACCCTCTCGTCCCCATCTCCAATAAGTACATTTCCCTCAAGTAGAAATGATTTCCTATTTAATAATTGTTTTAATTCCATTTTGGTGGGGATTTATGTCTCAATTAATTAATTATGCCCCCCCCCCACCCACACACAGTTGCTATAATTCTAAACACTTGTTACACTTAATAAATGTAACTTTTAAAATACAATATGTTGAATGACCACAGAGCTGCTGATTGTGGGCAACAAGCTGTCTAGAAAAACCAAAACAAACAAACAAAAGAAAATCAACATTTTTTTACTGGTTCTACTTGGAAGGAAGATGAATAGAAAGAAAGCTAGGGATGAATGACTATAGAAAATTCAATTGTGATTTTTTTTTTCCCCTAAAGATTGTGATTGCCATGTTGTATGCTTTTTTTTCCAAGGTCCTTTTTAATAATTTTTTTTTTGAAACAACTAATTAATTCATCTTAATCACAATAAAATATATCAGATCTCTTATAGATTATAGGATATTAAAATGTAGGCAAATGAGTCATTAATATGAATGAAGTTTATTTCTCTACTCCAATTATAGGTTTAAACTTACTAAATACATTAACATGTCTTGTAAGTGTAAGCATTCACCATGACAATTTAATTCTGCCACACAAGTGCGACGTATACTATGATACAAATCTATAAGAAATCAAACAAATATGCGCAGATTATAACTATAATGTCAACAAATCTCTGGCTTTACCACTTTAACATTTATATGTAAACAAGTGGACTGCACTTCTCAAAGGAATTATCTCGCCGAGATGGCCCATTTAACAAGCTCAGTTTCTATATATTTTTGATCTGGAAACTCAAATTAGTTATTTTATCTTTATCCATTAATTTAGGAGAAATTAGGAAATAAATGACGACCTACATTTGATAAGGAATATGACCACGCCCCACTCTGCACTCCCCATGTTTCGCTCGGAGTCATATAAGGGACTGATTACAAACTCTCTATTGGAAATCATTATACTTTCAGTGTTCGTCAACAATGACGATGATGAAAATATTTGTTAACATCCCTTTTTTTCATGATCACAACAAGACAATGACGATCTAAACGTGGCTCTTTGATGACGGAAACATGACGTGACGTACATGGATTGCCGAGACGAGACAGGACAAAATTTCTATTGTACATGTAATCTGTCTCTCAAAAAATTGCAATGCTGGTGCAGCCTATCCTCGTTTGGGCACTGCCACCACCAGGACAGCACGCAGGGCTGCAGACAAGTGACTCTTCAGACGTCTTGCCAAACCTATTTAGTAGTTATCAACATTGTATGTTTCACCACTGATGTGTTCCTTCAACATTTGTCTCCACAGCATCGCTTTGACAAAGCAGAACTTCACGCTGAAGTATGACACAAATATTCCACGACAAGTGGTGAGGGTCTACTCATGTACTAATTGCTTCATAACTAAGACAGTAAACTGAAAAGAAAACCTGAATGTCCTTTTCTGTCTGTCTTTCTTGCAGGGCCTCGCTGGGAGCAGGTTAATAACTTACTGTCCTCTTATAGTCCAAATCAAACGTCATACTGTCTACTTATTTTTCGTTGGAATTTTCCCTGGTTTGTGGTTCATAAAGCTATTATGAAATAATTTACTGGTCTTGTCATGTTGTGTGCAGCGCCATCGTCTCAGCTACCCTGAAGTGTCTCATGAAATTTTACAACCTCACAGATGATGTAAGGAGGTCTGGTATTAACCTAGCACTCAGGCCACTAAGGTCTTTATTATTGCCTCTTCCAAGTGCTTAGTGTCGAGTCGTTCCAAATGATGCAACTCCACTGAAATTTGAGTTTGTTTACCAAATATTGCAGTTGAATTGGTTTCCATTCAACCCACAGAAACATTTTCTTTGGAAGTTTTAACATTTTGCAAAACAATGTAGTTTATACTGGGCATTGTCTAATTTGGTTTGTAAATACCATGTGTGTTTGTTACCACTACATCGAAAAAAATGTAACTAATTACAAGAATAACATTTGAACAAACACAGCCCAAAACAACATTGACTGCACTTGGTGAGAGGAACAAGCAGCTTTCATATTGAAGTTTCATATTAAGAAGATTTGATATTAATCATTGACACTCTGTCTTGTTTCCATGCAAACCAGGATCTCCCAAAGCCAATCCGAGCCAACTTCATTCTTAATGTGGAAACTGACGAACTGTTCATAACTGCAGGCCTTCAAGACAGGGTTGCGCAGGTAAGGCTGAACTGGCAATCGAGTGTACCAAGCAATTCCATTGTGGGTCGACAGCCATCAGTGGGCCGGCCGATGTTTTTAAAACAAAGAGGTTCATTTCTTTTACCTTTCTATGATCCAATCGATCAGCCTGCATGTTTGATTGGGTGGCCCGCTTTTCCACACTTGTCCGAACCAGGCAGATTTTTGTACCACATTCCTCTGTGGAAGGTGTTGACATATTATTAAAATAATGTGGAGACAAACTACAAACCAATATCACTGCTGCCACAGTTCTCAAAAAGTCTGGAGAAACTAGTTTCAAGCAGACTCGACAACTTTATCGAAAAGCACAATCTTTTAAGCGAGAATCAATATGGTTTCAGAGAAAAAAGATCCTCCTCTATGGCAGTAATGGAACTTGTGGAAGACATTGCTACTAGTATAGATAAAGAAAGAATTTACTCTTGGGATTTTGACTTTAAAAAGCTGTTGACACCATAGATCATAATATATTAATGGCAAAATTAGACAAATATGGTCTAAGAGGTTTGGCATATATAAATGGAGAAAAAGTTACCTAGATGATAGGAATCAGTATGTGCAATTAAAAACGTGAAATCGATCCTGCTGAAGATAACTCATGGGGTTCCCCAAGGGTCTGTGCTTGGTCCCAAATTGTTTCTATAATATAGCAATGATATCTTCTGTTGCTCTAAATCACTTAAAAATTTGTATTTGCTGATGATACAACATTATATTGTTATGGAAAAAAAACTCAAGCATCTTCTGACTACTGTGGAAAATGAATTAAATTTGTTAAAAAAAAGTTTATTTGTTGCAAATAAATTGTCTTTGAATTTGAATAGGACAAAGTTCATAATCTTTGGCACCAGTCAAATTAAACACATCAGGCAGTGCCATGACGTGACGTAAAATAATTTTTGTTGACGAGACGAGACTGGACAAAATTGCTAGCGTGTGATCCGTCAGACGTTAAAATTTTATGACATCCCTTCCTATTGTACATGTAATCTGCCGTTCAAAAATTGCGATGCTGGTGTAACCGATCCTCTTTTGGGCACGGCCACCGCCGGGACAACACGCAGGGTGCATGTGCCACACACGCACAGTCGCGCACTGGCACAACAAAACACAAACACGTCTGCGGTCATTCGTCTCGGCTCACACACGCTGACACGCTTTTCATTGACAGACCATGGCAACAGTGACAATCGGTAGGCTACTTGGTTCTGATAGCGAGCTGTTAAAAGTAAACAAGACGTATTTTTGATAGAGTTTGCAGTTGTGCTACTGTATTAGAACAAGTCTATGTTGTTAACATGTTTTAAATTTGTTTATTTATGTTGCTTTAAGTGAAATAATGCCCAAAAAAATGTTTTGGTTCTCTGCTTATTTTGGAGCAAAGATCATTGATTCCGCTGTTACCACTAATGCGTTATCCTTATTTGTCGATCAGAAAGTCTTTGCTATCGGGTGGAAACCTTGTATGCCTATTTTGAACTAAAACGTACTAAAACCTTTTTGAGTTTTTGTCGTATAAAGTTACGAAAACTACACGAAAACGTTTTGGGAGTTTCCGTCGAGTAAAACTAGATTAAAACCGTTTGGAGTTTTCGTCGACTAAAACTATCACAAATAGGAATGACTAAATGTGATGAAAACTAATAAGCATTTTCGTCCAAAAGACTAAGACTAAATCTTAAAATGCCAAAAACAACTCCGACACCAGGTCAAGATTATCATCGACTCTATTGAAATAGAAAAATAAATTTCTTGGGGTTGCTATAGAATATGTTGGAAATCACAAATGGAAAATAATTAAAGTAAAATATCTAAAACTATAGGTATCCTTTATAAAATCAAGGACCTCCTAAAATAGGAATCATCATCCACATTCTATTGTTCATTATTACTGCCATACCTGACCTATTGCGTGGAGATATTGGGAAATACATATAAAACAAATACACAGCCTATCTATAAACTTCAATAAAGAGCCATATGACTTATCAACCATTCAAATTATCTAGAACCAACGAATCATTTATTTATCAAATTAAACACTCTTAAATTTCACGACTTAATCAAATTTAAAACAGCTCAAATAAGCATACAATATGCAACTCTGCCACAGTATTCAAAATCTGTTTGAAATTAACGAAGATTGCTGTTATAACCTAAGGGCACCAGTGACCTTGAAAATTTAAAGACTCTTAACATAAAGCAAATGTGTGTCTCTGTTAAAGGTGTCAATCTATGTAATAATTACAATAATGAATTGAGAAGGTGTGAATCACTTGTGGTGTTCAAAAGTAGAAATATGAACAACATATACATACACGTAGTTATCGTGTGAACCTGGTACAGAAGTATATATTCTACTGTGGCATAATACTTTGTATCCATTATAAATGATAAATCAGTGTAATCATTTGATATGTGAGCTCAGGGGACTAGGCCTAGATACGTATTGTACATCTTCCTACTCCCTTTGAAGATGTAAACCGAGTTGATCTATGACATCGACTGATGATTTGCTTTCTCTTTCTTTCTTCCAATTTGTATTTTTATCTTGTAATGTGTTTATATACTGAATAAATCAAAAGTCAATCAATCAATGTGCACATGCAGTAGTAAGAAATTGTTTTATCTTGCAGGTCTACGAAGGTTTAGTCTACATGGACTTCAGCAAAAAGCTCATGGACGAGCAGGGTTACGGTATTCACGTCATTGTACAGTATATACCAGTTTACATACAATCATACGTATACGTATGTATGAATGTATGTGCGTATGTATGTTATAGCATACCTAACTTATGTGTGGTATTTTACCTTTTTAGGGAACTACATCTCTATGGATATGAGTGTACTACCTCTGTTCTGGTTGGCCTACTTGAGTGATCCGAGTGACTCTGGACGCATTCACAATAACATCCGACAACGCTGGCTTGCTGGTACTCTAATATTCTTTATCAGACTTCATTTTTTAAAAATACAGTAATCCCCTCTCCAATCGCTGGGGTTACATTCCATCCATCCATCCATCCATTCATCCCTTTTCTGCGGCTTATTCGGGTCGGGTCGCGGCAGCTTCAGCAGGGAAGCCCAGACTTTTCTTTTCTTAGCCATGTCCTACAACTCCTCCGCTGGAATACCCTCAGGCGGAGGGAGGCTACCCTCTCGTCCAACAGGGTGAACCCCAATGCACAGGCGACAAGCCGTTGGGGCAGTAAGTATGCCCACACCTGCTTGGCCTCTCATCTTTGGCAACTCCCGAGTGGAAGAGTGTCCAATTCTTCTCAAGAGGACTGGTAGAAAAGCCCAAATTGTGTGTGGAGGTGAGCCCCAATGATGTCTAATCCTAACTTCTCTGCCTTGCACACCAGCTCGGGCTCCTTCCCTGCCAGAGAGGTGATGGTCCATGTCCCAAAAGGTGGTTTCTGTAGCTGGGGATCAGTCCGCCAAAATCCTTGCCTTTTGCCACTGCCTGGCTCACAGGGCACCCGACTCCTTTGGCCCCTCCCACAGGTAGTGAGCCCATGAGAAGTGGGACCCACATTGCCTTTTCAGACTGAGCCTGGCCGGGACACATGGGCGCAGCCCGCCCACCTGGCGCTCAGCAACGAGCCCCACCTCCAAGCCTGGCTCCAGAGGGGGCCCCGGTGACCCATGTTCCGGCAAGGGAAAATGTGATCCAATTATTTTACTCATGATGTGAGGGGTCTTGAGTTGTGCATTGTCTGGAAACTCACTTGGGACCTGTTTGCCATGGGTGACCCTGCCAGGGGCATAAAACCCCAGACCTCTTAGCTCCTAGAATCATTGGGACATGCAAACACATACACCACAGTCAAGTGATAGCTCATGGAGGGTTTGGTTCCAGACCACCAAAAAGTGAAATCCACAATTATAGAAATGCTCTATACAAATACTCTCCAGACGTGTTTTTATTGCATTTACGGCACTTTTTTCAATTTTTTTTAAAGGTCTCACAAAACGATACTTTTTACAAATACATTTAAACTAGTGCTGTCAAGTGATTACTTTTTTTTTTTAACTAATTTATCACATAAAATTCCATGATTAATTGTGATTAATCACATCTTTCAACTACTATTTTTTTGCGAAGCTTATAACAGATATTTACTTGAATAAGCTCTTGGAATTGATGCAAAATCACCAAATATGAAGTATATTTTATATTTAATTCAAAGACAGTTCTAATTGCTTTATTGGATTCTTGAATACGATCTAAATGGAGACATCTTTGCAGACGTTTATTTTCGAAACATTTCTCAAAACTGCCCACAAGCGCCACACTCCAGCAGTGTTGGTTTGCAAGGCCCAGAGGTAACTTAAACACAGTGTTTTGTTCTGAGGCTTGCTAAATACAGCTAATATGGCACAATATTTGAAAAGTATGCAAATTATTTTTTAAGTAAATCAAACTGAGTTAACTGAGTTAAATTTTTGGGGATTAATCACCTGAGTTAATGCTTTAATTTTGACAGCCCTAATTTAATTGAGAGCGAGCAAGAGCCATGGATAACACAAAAATATTACACAGTGGAACAGTGTGCTGATCCCTCTGAGTTTTCAGAGTGAACATATCAAATGTTTTGCAAACTAGCATAGCAAGCATTCTTATCTTCTCATAATATACATCCAGTACATCAATAACACAGTTTATATAACCCACAGCTGTTGCTTTCCACAGGCGTAAAAAGCAGGATTTACTGCATGAAATAATTTTTCAACAAAAAGTATGTGCTGTGCTTATATACCTTTTTCTTTGACCTTTCAAATTTACAGTTTCAAGTTAAATACGTGTTCATTTATGGGCAATAGTGGTTCTAATAACAACAATAATAATAATACACAAGCTTTATGGGGGAATTACCCAAAATAGAGTTAATAACTGGACAAAAAAAATTGGCGAAATAGCAGGACTGCGACCCTCCAACCTGCAATGATGGGGGGTTTACTATAGCACATAAAATCTGAAAAGTCAGAAAAAATTAATCAGTCGTCATAAAATTAGTGAAAAGATCTAAAATGTTTCAGTGGTTTTACAATCTATTTTTTAGATATAATAGATCTAGTATTTCTTTCCAGTCTATCGTGAAAGGTGGTGACGTATTGAATCTTCATTTAGCATGAGTTGTCTTCCTTCAGGGGAGCCTCTTGTGGTCGAAGCCATGGAGACTTTTGCTCAACTTACGGATCAAGCCAGGTAAGTCAATTTGTTCTGTCTTCAATGTTTTTTTTGTTGTTCAGATTACAAGCACTTAGCTGAAATCATGTAATATGTCTTTTTAAGGATTTTTTAAAATGTATAAAACTATACCCCTATTTCACCTTGTCATCAGTTGAAAGAAACATTCCATCTGTTCTCTCAGGGTGGCTCTAATGGAAAAAGACTGGAAGTGTCTAGCGCGACTAATGGACCACAACTTTGAGCTAAGGAGGTAAACCATCTGGTCTGATGCATTAGTAGAATTGGAAAATTGTATATAAAGCACAGTATTAAAGATTGAACTCATACAAGTATTCACTTAGGCTTTTAGAAATAATTTGTCCTCAAACTCTGCCTCTTTTATGGATATTTCTCCAAAAGGGATCAGTGGGGGAAAACAGCTTTCAAAAGTAAGAGAGAAAATGGTTATCGTTCACCTTAAAGTTAGTGGCGGGCCATGCATTTCAGACGTAGGCCTTCAGTGAAGTCCTACTTAGTCTGACTTGAATCAAACCCTCCTCATAACAGCATCATTTATGACACCACGGCTGGACAAATAATATACAGAAACACATTTCCACAGTACTGAGTGAGTGTTGGACAACCTAGCTTCTCGTGAAAGGTCCATCTTGAAAAATGACCTTACAAGTGTATCTGCAATTTAATCCACACTTTTCCCTCCTTCGGCCATTGTGGTTTAAAAAAAGCAAAAATATATCTTAGATTTTCGAACGGTCGCCAGTTATAACTGTGTTGATTCCCCTCACGACTGAGTATCCAATCACAAAACGCGTTCACCTGGAACCAGCAAGAAGGCTTACCGTAACCAATTTGTGATCTGATTGGCTATCAAAACTGTCTATCAACTCTGAAAGCCCATAGTGTTTGACAGAACAGATGCCTGCACAATTGAATCTGAAGGCCTCGGACGAATAGTGCGTGCTACGAGTATTGTGAAATCTGCCTGGCAACAAGATCCAGCTAAATTCTGATAGTCTGAAGTCACAAAAAATACAACACTAGGATACAGTACTGTTGGCTTCGTCAAGCCGTGATCTCCAACTCTCATTGGAGCGGTTCGCAGTCGAGTGTGAAGATCAGCACCTCCAAATCTGAGACTGTGGTTCTCAGTCGGAAAAGGGTGGAGTGCCCTCTCCAGGTCGGGGAGGAGATCCTGCCCCAAGTGGAGGAGTTTAAGTATCTTGGGGTCTTGTTTACGAGTGAGGGGAGGATGGAGCGAGAGATCGACAGGCGGATCGGTGCAGCCTCCACTGTGATGCGGACGCTGTATCGGTCTGTCGTGGTGAAGAGGGAGCTGAGCCAAAAGGCGAAGCTCTCGATTTACCGGTCGATCTACGTTCCTACCCTCACCTATGGTCACGAGCTGTGGGTCGCGACCGAAAGAACAAGATCTCGGATACAAGCGGCCGAAATGAGTTTCCTCCGCAGGGTGTCTGGTCTCTCCCTTAGAGATAGGGTGAGAAGCTCGGCCATCCGGGAGGGACTCAGTGTCGAGCCGCTGCTCCTCCACGTAGAGAGGAGCCAGATGAGGTGGCTCGGGCATCTGTTTAGGATGCCTCCTGGACGCCTCCCAGGGGAGGCATGTCCCACCGGCAGGAGGCCCAGAGGACCCAGGACACGCTGGAGAGACTACGTCTCCCGGCTGACCTGGGAACGCCTGGGCATCCCTCCGGCAGAGCTGGAAGATGTGGCTAGGGAGCGGGAAGTCTGGGCTTCCCTGTTGAAGCTGCTGCCCCCGCGACCCGACCCTGGATAAGCGGCGGATAATGGATGGATGGAGAGGATATATTATGACATCAAAGTGAAGAATATGATCATGATTTCTTGATTATGTTAAGCCAGCATAGAAGGCCTGAAGGCCTTGACCACCCACCACTGCTTACAGTAACAAAGAATAAAGGACACATTTAAGAGATGTCTTCCCTCATCTAGGATCATAAGCTAGAAGCTAAAAATGTTAACATGGGGGGAAAAAAAACAGCCTTCTGTTGACCCACACGGTCACAAGCATGTTTAGACTAATCAGCAGAAACAATACTTCCTACAGATCCGTGTACTCCGATGAGTGCCTGGGTCCTGGCAACCTCAAGATGGTGACGTTGGCAAAACAGGTATCAGGGATTTTTCTGTCTACATATAAATTTCTTATTTTATTCAACAACATGTGTCTTTCTCAAGTGTTATGCTCTTTCTTTTTATGCTCGGTGCTCTTTGCAGTTTGGCTCGGCGGTGAAGTTACCAGGCAGCGGAGGGGCAGTGGTGGGATTGTGTCTCGACCCAGAAAAACTAGTAAGATTACCCCACAGAATATTTCCAGTTGAGGTTGGGCAGTGGTTCTCAACCTTATCTCCAAGTACCACCATAATGCCCAACATTAAAATAGTAAAAATGGGTACAAAGGTTGAGGATTAAGCAAGCAGATTTAGAGTACCTAAGTCAAATACAACTGAACTGTACTCAAGGAAATCTAATTTACTTGAGAAGTATAAAATGTACATTACTTGAAAAGAAAAAAAACTACTGTTGTGGATTTTTTTTAAAAAGTTTAAATTCGCTGTTATGTTGCTGCAAGCTTCATTGTAATTTGTTTGATTGTAAATTTTAACCATTAAATTCAGTGTTTCTTTCACATACAACTAAAAAAAACAACAACTCATATTTGCATCGAAGCCACAGTTTTGAACATGGAAAAAAAAAATTTGGAGTACAGTTTATCTACACTGCTTTTTCAACTTGCTGTTATTGTATGACTGAGCAGGGCAACACCTCAAACTCAGTCATGCGCCACAAAGCCTGGGAAGTGTGTCCCTCACATTTCAGTTGAAGTTGCTCAAGGGTCACCATCACTCCCTTTCCTCTTTCTCGCATCTGACATGTCTCGGGTTGGTGTCATATAATAGAGTGGGCCACAATCACTCCGTGAAGAACTGTTGTTCATTGCAGGGTGTACCATAGCCCTTTTGCACAAAATCAGCTGGAATATGCTCCAAATCCCTCACGACTCTGAATGGGGCAAAAATCTGTACTGGTCTAGCGTGCAACCAGTGCAAGAAATGAACAAGACATAATGTGAGGGAAGTAGTTAAAAAGAGCGGCGCTAACATAAAAAAAAAATGGCTGGCCGAAATTCTGATTGGCTGGTAACTTTAGAAGGTCACCAGCCACATTGGCTGGAGGTAAAAAAAAAAAGGTCATTTAGAACCCAGGTCCTTATGGTTTTTATAAAAATGTATTTACTGTCATCGATATGTCGCAAATTTGCACTGACTGTGGGTTGGTCTGAAGCTTATTGTCAAACGGGGATTTACTGTACAATATATTCAATCTCTTTCATCTTTTATGATTTTTTTCCTCCTGTACATACTCAGAAAGCGCTAATGCTATGACATACAGTACTTGCTACAGTGCATACCCTGCAATTTACACAAGTCTTGCTATTCCTATGTACTTACTAGTAGTATACATATTATTATCATCAACGTTTGGAGGAGTCCCACTTGGATTCACAATAGTTGTTTTTTTATTTGTGCAAACTCTTAACATGTAAGTACCAAGTTGGTGCAGCTCAGTTACCAGTCAGAGGAAAGCTAGCTATATTTGGTTTTCTGATGTGGCTTTTGTCTGTCCCATCAGGAAGAGATGAGACAAGCCTTCCAAGAGGCCGGCTGTGTTTTCTGTGTCATCACTCCATACAACCCATCTGTCAGCACTGTCGCCAGTCAACCGTGACTGGCACCCCAGGGCTCAAGTCAGGGTGCACAAGGCCAACAAGGGTCACTGGAGGATTCTTAAGAATTATAAATGCAAGTATTGCATGGAAATAGGTACATGCAGTCGGTACTGATTGAGTCATATACAGTGTTTTAAATAAGTATTCATACCCCTTGAACTTTTTCACACATTATAACAAACAAAATGCAATGGATTTTTGATTGATATTTTATAGGATCTGCAAACACAAAGTAGCTCATAATTGTGAAGCGGAACATTAATACAAGGCTCGAAAAAAGCTATTTTGCATCGCAGTTTACGAGACAAAATTTGCATTTGGCGCCTCATGATACACCTTGAAATACAAAACTCTGAATCAACCACCTAATCGGTCCCAAAAAGCTTCGCTGAACTAGACGAACAAGCGTTAAAGTGGAGCAACATGCCAGGCGGAGGTTGAGGCTCGGGTAAATCAGTGTTACGTATGAACCACCAATACTGCTGTAGGTAAACATGTTACAAGCCGCACCAGGCTATAAGCCACAGCTTTGTTGAAAAAATTAGTTGTTAAAACCGAACCGAGAAAAAAAAAATCTAAATTTATTTAGGGTAAAAAAAATTCACAGAAAAGCCGCACCGCTGTATTAGCCGCATAGTTCAAAATCTAGGAAAAAAAGTAGTGGTTTATAGTCCGGAAAATATGGTATGTTCGTTTTCACAATCGAGTCCTGAGTTTTGAATTTCAGTTTTGAGGTCTCCACAATATTCTTAAAGTACATTATAGTAGATCTGCTATTTTAATCAATTTAGATTTTCTGTGATACATGGAACTTGAGCTTTAATGAATCTCCTTATGAAGCTCAAGTCTTTTGCAGCCTCCAATAGGTTTTCTTCCATGATTTTCCTGTATATAGCTCCATCCATCTTCCCATTAACTCTGACCAGCTTCCCTATCCCTATGCGGAAGAAAAGCATCGCCACAGCTTGATCTTGCCACCACCATGTTTCACGGTGCCGGTGGTTTGTTTGGGTGATGATCGAAGTTACCTGTCCGCCACACGTAGGGCTTTGCGTTTAGATTAAAAAAAAAAAAAACTTCAACTGTGGTTTTTTTGGACCAAAGCACCTTCCACATTTGCAGCAACATCGACAGGTCAAACGAGACTTCTTATCCATTTCTTTCAACAATGTCTTATTTATTGCCACTCTCTCGTTATGGCCAGATTTTTTTAAGTCTATCTGACCTATACTTCTCCGGTGGACAGATTCGGTTACCTGCGCTGACAATTTCTGTAGGTCCTCCAAAGTGACCTTGGACCTCTTGGCTGTTTCTCCTGTCCTCGCTCTCTCTGTCATGTTTGGATAGATTTGCAGTTGCGCTGTACTTATCACATTTTTTGATGATGATTGAATGGTGCTAGTTAAGATGTTTAAACTTGCCTGGAATATAGAATTTAATGGAAGCAATGTACCCTAGTAATGCTTTAATGTTCTTCACAACTATATGTCGACCTGTCTGGTGGGTTCCTTGAAGATTTTCTTGTTTTAGATGTTTTTCACCATTATTCTCTAAAAAAAAAAACATTTACGCCTCGACTAAACAGGTGTATTTACACTGAAAGTAAATTACACACAAGTGGACTGTATTTTCTAAGTAGCTGACGTCAGAAGGCAATTGATTGCATTGCATTGTATTTTGGGGTGTCACGGTACAGGGGGCTGAATATACATGCACGGTGCACTCTGCACTTTGCTGATAAATATTCGCTTAACATTTTGACAACCGTACATCATTGTCATTCAACATCACAATTCTGTGCTACTTTGTGTTGGTTTATCAAGAAAAAAAATACACTTAGGTTAGTGATGATGGTAAAGTAAAAAAATCTGACTACTTTCTCAAGACTGTGTATGTGAAACATGCCCCACTTTGGAACTATAAAGCGTTTTACTTTTAAATAGTGGAAAAGCCATATTGTAAAAAGTATTTTTTCTCATAATTGTTTTCAATTATAGAACTCAATATTAATGGAAAGGTGTTAATTTTTATACTTTTTATAATTTAAGTTTCTTAAATTGAAAATCCATAATGTACACATATTGCACATGTGTGAATGTTATTTTTTTCTTAATTTTTTTACTATTTATAATTTAAGTTTCTTAAATGGAAAAGCCATAATATACACATTTCACATGTGTGAATCTGTTATTTTTTTCTACAGTAATTAAAAACTATATTTATATACGTTTTTGTGTCATTTTTATTGTTTCATAGGTGCGGTTGCAAAAGGATGGGAAATTTACAGAAGATTCTTGGTAAATTTCTGTGGGATGATAAGATGAGGAATTTGGGAAATATTGAAAATTGGGGTGGCGCTGTAACCTGTTGTTAGTATGTCCGCCTCACAGTTCGAAGTCTTCAGTGATAGGCACAGTCGAATTAACCTCTTGAGAGTCAGCAGTAGGGCTGGGCCGATAATTCAATATCAATATATTTCACAATAGTCGATATCAATACAGAATTTATCAATACATTATCGATCTAATAAAATAAAACGAAGCACAACAATCATTGTAAGAAGTATTTTTTTGCATTATTGTTATTTCTGTAGAAGACTGGACTACAAATTTGTTTCATATTATAAATGTTCAGACAATCTTAAATTTGCTCTGATTTGTTTACAATATACTTAGCAGTTTGCACTACGTATGCACATTTTCTTATAATTTGTTCCATGGTTATTTATTTGCATTGTTGACGAGAAGATATTCATTGCAATTGTTTTCAAAGTAGTTTGGAAATTTTGTTTAAATAAGAGTATATTTAAACAAGATTAATTAAATAAGAGTGTATTTAATCTGTACTGAACAGTGTTTGACTTTTCTGTAGTTGTTTTCACATTTTGAAGGTTAAATGTTACATTTAAAATAAACCTAAAGTGAATTTTTTTTTACTTTTCTCATTTTCAATAGTAGAAAAAATTAAACAAAAATCAATATATATCGCTATGACCAATATGACTTAATTGTATCGCGATATAGTTTTCAGCCATATCACCCAGCCCTCGCAGTAGTACAAAACAATTGGAAGGAAAGTGGAAACTTTTCGACTGAGTTAACTGGGAATTGAAGGTAATTTAATGGAAAGGTATCAAATTTAAGTATACATATATAATTATTTTTTTGCGTCGAGCAAAGTTTACCCACATGTAAGGGCATTACAGTGTGTGCGTACGCGTGTGTGCGTGCGTGCGCTCCCGTAGGAAGCACATCTCATTTGCTCCTTCCTCCAAAGGCGGAGCAGCAGGTTTGCGGGCTGCCCACACTGCGCAGCTCCGTCACCGGCTGGCTTGTATTTTTGTTTACTATCCAATCACTGATTGGCACTTGCAAACTAGCGGGACACTCGTGTGTTCTGCAGTCTTACTTGGGGGCGGGGGGGCGCTTGGACCATGGCAGCCAGAGAGGAGCTCTACAGTAAAGTCCTTCCCCGGAGACTCCGGCAGTACCGGTCGGGCTCAGTGAAATGCGGCTCCAACCTGGATGTGCTGTTGTCAATGGGCTTCGCGAGACAAAGGGCGTAAGTGTCCGTCCGGTGTGGAGGGTTGCAAGCTAGCATGTCACAAGACTCACGGGTGGGCTGACGTGGGCATGGGACCGGTGTTGTGTGTGGGCTGACTGAAGCACTCCAGCGAACAGCGAAGTTCGAGTGCTCGCTTGTTAACGGGTCGTCGGCACTATTGCTCGCTTTTCAATTTTGCGCAGCTAGCCTCTATGTATTACTGTACGACCTCATTTTACGATGTTAAACTGTACTGTCAAATGTTTGGACAGTGAGTGGTGCAAATGTGGAGAGCGAAACTAAATTTAATGATGGTTAGTGTAACGTTAGCATCTCACTGTTTATATGCATTGACAGTTTCTCTGGCTGAGGTTTCAAAATTAAAATTTTGTTCATGATTTCTAGTTAAGTATTGTCATTTACCACGTTAACTGTTTTCTTTAGGCCAGTCCTTGTCGTGGACCAGCTGCTATGGCTCTGATCAGATCCAATTCAAGAATTGAATCACCCCAATGATGATAATATTCAGTTTTGATTGACAAAGCCTCAAAGAGGTATTCATTTGCATTTATTCTTGCGGTTGTAGCTTCTACTGGAATACAATACAACTGCATTACATCATATGTGTTTGGCTATTATAGTTCACTACAATTAACAAAATAACAACCTAAAATTGAAAAACATTTTAAGGGAATAAAATAAAAACGAAAATACTTTTGAAAACCCAAACTAACAGATACTACATCTTATATTTACAAAATTGACCAAAACGTACTGTCACTTTAATGAAAAAAGGTAAATATACAACCAATGCAATAAAAAAATTAATGCTTATACTTAAAATTGTCATAGAAATTTAACTGAATGACACATTTTTGAAAAAATAAAAACTAACAAACCCCTAAAAACAAATTAAAACAAACTGAGTTGAAAAAACAAAAGTCAAAATAAAATAAAAACTAAGTACTGCATAATGAAAAATACCAAATTATTATAAACCTTGCTGCCAATGAGGATTTTTCTGTAGGATTAAATTTCTAACTTGATTGTCAAATCAGTAGCCAACTGAGCGATTCCTGGCGTTTCATGGCAGAATAGACACGAGATTGTGAGTCAGTGGTGTGAAACAATGACGGTGAGTCTGCAAACAACAGTGATGGAATGACCTCTCAGCAGTTCTCTATTAATCACTCACCCTATGACTCAGTTTAGACCTCCAACAGAAAGCCCATTGAATGTAAAATGATCAGGATTATTTGTACACAATCCTTAACCTTAAAGGAGGACAAGGTCCAAGATGGCCCATTTTTCACAAACAAGCTTAGTTTTTATATTTTTTTATCAGGAAACTGGCATCACTTATTTTCTTTTTTTTTATCTATTAATCTTGGAGAAATTAGGAAATAAGTAACGGCTTGACAAAGGCCTACTTATAAGGAAAATGGCCATGCTCCCTTCGCTCTCCTCTTGTTTCTGCGACAGTTGTAGGAGACTGACATTTATTAAAATTTCGGCAGGCTGTTGTAGTGCGTGTGACTCGAGGTGAAAAAGCAAACAGGCAGCTTACTGCTGATTGGCTGCTCCCCACTGCACAAGGAAAAAATCAGATGGTGCTGTGAGCTGGCCAATCTGCTCCAGCAGGCAGGGTGACAAGCTCAGCAGGAGAGCGAGAGAGAGAGAGGAGTGTGCTGCAGCGAGCCAAAATAAACCATCTTTTAATTTATCGGCCTAGAAAGTTATAAAAAGGCAGATGCCGATTATCGGCAAAATGCCAAATTTTGCCCCCGATAATCGGCCCGGCTGATAAACGGTCAATCACTGGAATGGTTAGAGTTTTAAAAAAAATGGTAGTTTGAACGATAGTGTGGATTTTGATAATAAAGTTGTTGAAAATTCCACCCAAAATTTCAAACAATTGTTGGATTTGAAAGGTCACTGATGGTGTAGTGGTACATCCGCCTGACTTGTGTGCGGGCAGCATGGGTTCGGTTCCCACTCAGTGACGATGTCTATGTCTGCCCTGTGACTGGCTGGCGACCAGTTCAGGGTGTAGTGCGCTTTTTGCCCGTAGTCAGTTGGGATAGGCTCCAGCACCCTCCCGCAACCCTGTACAGGATAAGCGGTGTGGATCATGACAATGACTAATGGATGTTGGATTTGGAATCTCATCATATCAGTCGTCAGTTCACTTCACTGGACCAAATTAATGGATTAACACTGTATGTATCCTTTTGGATTTTTTGCAACACATGAAGACTGTCAAGCCACCAAGAAGTAGTCAGACTTACATTCTAAGCAGCTGCGGAGTTTGGCCTGTCAACCCCAACCACCCCTCAAATTGCTGCTGTGTAGTCCTTGAGCAAAGCACTGATAACCTAAACTGCTCCACAGGTGTTGCATAATACAGGTACCCCTTCCTCAGTGTTTGCAGAAAAAGAAAAAATGAACTGGATGGACGGCAAAACATTAAGCATTTTTGGTGGAAAGTTCAAACGGCGTAATAGTTTCCACTGTCAATATGTGACAAGGGACCGGGACATCATCCGCCTAAAAAAATAACCTCTGTTGTTAAATATGCGACTACGTGGGGTTGTGTGAAACATATATTCAATAGCCCTTTTTAAGGTTGAAATGAAAGCGCATGTTTTTATTTTATAATGAGAGAGCTGGCGCTGTGCTATGTTTAGGGCCTACTTAGTTTTGATTCTCCAGATTCTTCTAAAAGACTCCAGTGAATGCAAAATAGATTAAAATACTGCTCACATTTTTAGTGGAAAGAGAGATCTTTCAATTTGTTATACTCAAGTGACTTCAATACTAATCTAGTTATCTAATTTATCAGGCAAAATGAACATGAGCAGTGCCTGACTGGTTTGATTTTGAAATCTACAGTCAGTTGGGTTCCAGCTGCATGTTTTCAACTTCAGTAAGCAGATCCCCAGACAGATGTGCAGCTACACTTGCTGTGCCTGCAGTTGGTTGCCTCTCAGCCTGGCCATATGGCATGTGGTGCAATTCAGATGTCTCTCATGGCTGTTTGTAACATATAAAAATGTATATCCCGGCAAGTTCAGATTCCATGTCACATCCCAATCAGGCCTGTGTGGACAAATATGTAATATACTCTGTCATATCACCAATTGATGAGTGTTCCCAGCCATAACAGCAGCAGAGATTCCAAACACTTTTTAGAGCTAAAGTTTGCAACAGATGTTTTAATATTTGTGTTTGTGTATGTTCTTTGAAATGTTTGCCACAAAATATTATGTGGGTGCATCTGTGCATTGGTTGCCAACCAGTGTGGTCATATCTTAGAGGAAGATCTAGACATGCTGTTTTTATGGTTGAGAAGCCAGTTGATGTCCTTGGCAATGTTGATACTCGTCCTGGTTGTCTGCAGCTGCAATTTTGGGATGTCGATCGAAGCTGTAGCACGTCTCAGCCTCTCTGGGAAGATCTTTTGTGGCAGGTGAAGTCCAGCTGCATTCAGCACGGGACACCCAAGCCCCGACTGCTTTCTGAAAAAGCATAATATTAATCATTTGTGTTGTCATGTTGTCTTTCAAGGTCTGTCTTCCAGAAAAAAAAACATTGTCATAGTACCTATAAAAATTGTACTTCTGTATCCTTAGCACTCTGATTTTTAAACAAAGTCAGTTTAACATAAACTGTGTTTTGCTGATATTTCAGGCTCATGGAAAAGCAGGAAAGTATATCCTGCTGGTTCATAACATTGGTTACTACTCTCTGGGGTTGTCTACTAAAGGCTTTGGAGTGAGCTGCACTCAGCAACTCTGGTGTATTTGTGTTGTAAAAGTGATTTCCTGTTGGAAGATGACGTTTGTTCTTTCATATAGGCACTGAGGTTACAGTTAGATCCTGTAATTGGACGATGAAATAGTTGGAATGATGACTTTGCCTTTACACTACCACACTGCATTTGAAATGAAACAATTGAGATGTAACTGAAGTGTCATTTTACACAGACCACCTCAGTTCATTTCAGTGATTCAAAGGTATTAGGACCAAGCAACATCATGGTTAAATCAGAATCAGAATTTGGGATTATCATAATGTGCTTCAATGTTAAATCTTTGTTGTCAATGACTGCTTCCAAATGGATTCCCAGGCCTTCGCAACGTTGCTCTAAAGCTTACTGTATCACAACTAAATTAACAACAAACGTGTTCAACTTGCTCAATTCAAAATGGAATTGATTTATAAATCCCCACATCATGGATCTACAGCACGTAAAAAAAATAAGATACACTCCTCAAACCATGCTCTATAGGTTTATTTTATTTCATTTTATTTTTACAGCACTGCTGTGTCTGGTTGGCCTCATTCTAGAAAAGATGAGCATCCTACTGTCACTAGTTGCTTACTGGTTACTTACATCTGCACACGGACTAATCTGGGAACACAGTGGATGTTTCCATTTGGAGTTTGTAAATAGGGCATGACAGAGTTGAAAGGATCAGGAACCAAAGTAGATTTGATGTAACATTTAATCTCTTGCCCAATTTGGTGTGCACTTTGTGTGTGTGTGTGTGTTAGTTTGCGCACGTGCATTTATTTTTGTGCGGGTGTTCACTCGCATATTTATGGGTGACTGTACAGTAATGCACGTGCTACTTGGTAGCATGTTGTCCGTCAAGGCTTTTTGGCATGTTGTGTTCCGTGATGACAGCGCCATCTGTGCTTTTTAGTGCCTTTGCCAAAACCGTAACAGGACTGGCATCAACAGCCTGCACCGTGTAGCTCCTGCTGCCTACCTATACGTGCTCACTCTCCCTTCCAAAGGTATTGCAACAAGGAGACTAACAGTACCTAAATAGAGAAACGTTTCGCTATGTGTCTCATAACCATCGTTTGTGCTTGAGACTTTAAATCGCGCTAAAACATGGCACCATTTTTTTATGTTTTTTTGATGTGCAGTGAGATTTGTCTCTCGTGACACACTTAGATTAAAACATACAGTTTGTTAACCCAAAAGAGTAGCTTATAATTATTATTTGGCAAAAAAAAAAAAAAAGGAGCATCACGTTTGAAAAATTTGTGATAAAATGGCGAGAGTACATATGTGCTGCTCATTTATGCAAAAGTTAAAACTTAAATTGCTATCATATAACCAACTTGAAGCTTAGTTTAGGTAGGCTTTTCCTTCTCCTCAGAAAAAAAAAGTTTGCTCATGGCTAGTGACTCTGGTGGTTGTGGCTGCTAAATTCTATGTTGCCTTGGTTTCGACAGTTCAACAGCTGTAAACAAGTCAATCCAATCATCAGGTACGGCAACTTTCTCTCTCCCCATTTTCCAAACCTGCTCATTTTTAGCTGGGTCCCGGTCGCTATTGAAAGCTCGCTCTCGGTGTCACAGACTGCAATGTTGTCAAAGTTGTCACATTGTTTTTTTTATTTCACCACTGTGTGTGTGATTGTGCTGCTGCTGCTTTTGACCAAAGTCGATTGACTGTCGGTGAATTGACGCCATAAAAAGTTCACATTTTCAAACCCTGGCGAAATGGGTGAAGATGCACTGTTGGAATGTAGCCTTTTCCCAGCCAATCATGACGACGTCCCTCATTTACATTCAAATCAGGGCGGTCAGAGTTAGTGCGGAAACAGAAATTGACTCACTGGGATCTGTGCATAACACCGGCAAGTAAACGTCTGTCACCCGGTACGCCCAGCGAGGCAATCATTTTTCGACTCCAGGGACATTTTTATCCATCCTTTCATCCATCTTTTTGAACTGCTTGTGAAACACAAAATTTGACCTCTGCATTTGTGAACACCAGAATCGCAAAATTGATGACACACTGGAGCAGTGAGCAGATTTTTCCTGGAGTGGGTGAGCCAATAGGGAAGTGAGGTGGCTTCCTATGACGGGCACTTGGTCAAGAAGGCTAATGATACATACAAGACTCATGTACACTACAGCGCCCTTTCTTATCATGCTGTTCATTTCTTGAAAATGTGCCTATTTATGTAATCCCTCTTGTCAGGCAATGAATCAGAGCGCATTTAGAACAACATTTTAAGGGTTCTATTTTCATGAATGGCATAAATTCTACGCAGGGTGCGGCATAACTCTATGTGGAGGCTGGTTAGACCGGGTGTTGATAATTTTGCACACGAGCGCAGGCTGGCAATTCTGAAAGAGAGAGAGAGAGGTCAGCACCATCGTGGAAGTGATTAAAAGCAACTTTGATCATGGCCAATTAAAGTTACTAGTCTCATTTCTTTTAAATTGGGCACACAAGGGGATACAAAACAACTGCACTGAGAATTGGGCACTTGGAGACCCTACCAACGGTCTACCTTGTGCCGACACTTAAACATGGCCTGAGTCACTTCGGCAGACGCATCTCCATTAACGCTGTGCCGCGGCGCCACGTCCAGGTTGGTGAGACCAGTCTGCCAAACTGATAGGAAGCAAGCCTTGTTACCCTTCCTGGAAATTCAGGATCCACCTGGACACAGATGTGCTGTCTACGAAAATAACTCCCCAAACAACTCTGTGCAACCCCTTCCTAGATTAGTGCAAGGCGTTGGAAAGCTTTGATCACAAAATAGAAAATAATGTAAAAAAAAAAAAAAAAAGAAAACGACTTCTCTGGTGTATTGCAAAAACAGAACTAAATTTGCATGGGCAACAGGTTTCACCTTGGGTTTCCTCTGTGCAAGGCTGTGTTCACCCATAACCAGGTTTTAAAATGTGAGAGACCCCACTCATAACTACAAAAAAATACGTTGACCACACACTGAATGATATTCAATAAATATTGAACAGATTCAACATTTCCGATTGTTTGCCCGACCATTCACACCAGCTATGTGAAAAATAGACAATCTCCACAGCGCTGAATTATCCGTCAGCGTAACATCTGCCACTCGGGCCTTAGCTCGTCCTTCCATCCATTATCAGAACCGATTCTCATCACGAGGGTCGCGGGGTGCTTGCAGCCTATCCCAGCTATTTTCGGGCAGTAGGCGGGGTAGACCCTGAACGGGTTGCCAGCCAATTGCAGGGCACACAGAGACGAACATCCATCCTCACTCATAAACACACCTCCGGACAATTTAGCGTGCCATGCATGTCTTTAGAGTGTGGGAGGAAACCGGAGTACCCGGAGGAAACCCACGCAGGCACGGGGAGAGCATGCAAACTCCACACAGGAAGGCCGGAGCTGGGATTGAACCCACGACCTCTCCACTGAGGCCATCGTGCTAAACAGTCGTCCACCGTGCCTTAGCTTGTTTTATGTTAAAATGTTAAAAAGCTGAGAAAAAGCAGACACCTCAGTCGCTCAAAAATCAGCAAGAGAAGCCCTAAAATGTATTCACCTTTGTCCTCTACAGAATTTAAAGTGACAACTTGTCACAGCTGTGTACACAGAATAAAAGCTTATCGCAAAGCATTTGCACAATTAGGTCAACAAACCAATGATTTTGACATTTTTATGATCAATTCTGCTCTTTCTGGTTGAAAGATGTACTTATTTATTCTGCTCACTAAGCCACAAGTCTCAGAAGTATGGATGAAGCTGTTTATGTTTGACATGGCTATCTTATGGACACAGAGTGCTTAAAATAAATACACAGCAGCAAGCAGCCCAGCTGACAGTAATATTGTTTGGCCTATCGAGTGAACTAGTGCAGAAGTATTACCATCTGAACATTGAATTCAATTGCCCTTTATACAGATAGTGCAGGGAAAAAAGGTGAGCCTTTTTTCCATGATCGCAACCTGAAGTTGTACGTCAATTCAAGTTTGCTGCTAGTTAAACACGTCACTCCTCTTCGCCATTTTCAGTATATAAAAAAATATATATTTGTTTGCAGGTGAGATGTTTATATATATATAGTTTGTAGTTATAGTTTGTAGAATATTGTGTCCCAAATTCAACTTGGATTATGTATTAATTAATTAAATAATTAATGAGACTTTGTTTTAATGTTAGCCATTTTGCATGTGTGTATGCGTTTGTTTGGTTAGTAAACAGGAAATGTGAAGATGAATGCAGTCTGTGGGATTTCCCAAAGTGAATTTATGAGTTCAGCAGCAGGAACATGTCCGCGAGTGGCACACGTGGTTGTTTCTGGTTTTGCTTTTTTTTTTATAAAATGGAGAGTTTCCAGGTTTAATTATTGCAGTGAGTAGTTGTCTGTGTGTGTGTAGCATGTTATTGCTGGTTAGGCTCTATCATCTTGAGATTTCATGTGACACTTAATGAAAATTAAATTCTTTTTCATAGTCTTTGGCAGTGATTCTCAAATGGAGATACACGAATACGTGGGGTTCTGTGAAGGCACTTCAAGGTGGTATAATTCTCCCTGTGCTTGAATGTTTGTTTATCAGCAAGAAGCATTCAATTGCTTCTCTCCACAGTAACCCGAGAACTAATTAACCTGACTGTCAAATGTTAGTTGAGTTAAAACACAATGACAGGGACGCACAAGCCGCCAGATATTACGGTAAATGTCCAATGGCAACACCGGAAGCAAAATCCAGTAAATCATCATTCTTGGAAACATGCCTATCGGCCACAAAATAGGTAGAACGTAAACGGCTCACCAACCAGTTTTTATTTTATTTTATTTTTTTATTTCAGAATCTCAAATGTGTACATTGTGCATTCTGAATTCCGTGTTCTTCCATTAAAGTGGACAAATTTTCTTTGTGTTTTGAACAAATTCATGTAACATTAAAATAAACTTTTTTGCCAATTTTCTGTTTTTATTGAAACACTAGCCTAGTTATCAATAAAACTTAACGGTTCCACCAAGTAACCATTGTGAAATCCTCTGAAGCCACTAACACCTCAACACATGAGAGTAAGGTCAATAATTCCCAAATAAATAGTTTTCATAAACAAAATAAGTGTTTGTGAACGTGGGGATATAAAAATGCCAATGAATTCAACTACAGGGAGGCCCAGTGACCAACTGCAGTAGCTTCAACGTTTCTGCAACCCGAATGATGATAAGCGGATCAGCCAATGGATGGATGGATAATTCAAGTATGCTCTTGCCTACATGAACTAATTTTTTCTCTTCCGGCCTTCGAGTGGAGAGCCTAACAGACAAGCCGCTGGAAAAATGACATTCACATATTCTTTGGGCAAGAATGAACAATGTTTTTTTTCACACAAGAACATAATTGACTGTTAACAAAGTATATTTCAAAAATGGTGAGCAGCACAGTTTCACAATTTTCACTAAATTCTTTTTCACAAACATCGCGTGAGACACTTGTAATTTAAAAAAAATACGAATTGAATAATTAACCCACACTGACATACAGTTTGCGGTGTCACAGGGATGAAGTGGGAGTATGCAACAATTAAATTAGCAAGAGTTCATCTTTCATGGAAAATAATTAGTGGCAGTCAAATATTTGTCCTGAGGTTTTGCAAAGGAAAAAAAAATTGCATCCTATTGATTTTTTTTTATTTTTACTTATTCTTCATATAGTTGAACCTTCCACTTTGCTTTCCTGTGGATTTTTCGTTCACCAGTAAGGGGCGCTCTATAGTTCATAAAATAAGCTAAATAAATATTGATATTTTTTTTTTCCTCTTGTGTCTGTTCTGTTTTAATTAGCAAAGTAGCTGCCGTGTTAATAAGTACTGTTTTAATAATCTGTTCATGTACCTTTATATGCATTCACAGTACAAAATCGTTCTGTATATGCAGTAAACAACTTATTTTTTTCAACATAGAAAACTGTGGCTTATAGTCTGGTGCGACTTGCATATGTCTTTTTGTTTGTTTGTTTGTTTTTTTCCCCAAAACGAGTTGCTGCGACTTATATGCAGGGGCGTCTTATGGTCCGAAAAAAGGGTAGTTGATTTTTGAGCAGTCAGCTGGAATAGGCCCCAGCGTCTTTCAAACCTGAGCAAAATGGGAAGTACGGAAGATTTGTCTTGTTCATAGATATGTTCGACCTGGAGATGAAATCCGCAACCTCCAGGTTTAGAGACGACTACGAAACCAGCCATCGCTCGGCAGACAGCATTAAAGGGGAAGTCAAGCCCAAAAAAATAAAACAAAACGCTCTGTACGCCTTCACTAGTCAAATCATTCGTACTGATCAATATTGTGCTTGTGGAATACGAGTTAAACAGCAGAATCCACCTGTTTTTAGCCATCTCAGGGGGCGTCCATTTTGTCAATCCCGTTAATTGAAAATGGCATCACCATTGCTCAGGGCTCAGGTAACGAGCAATCATGGCTCACCTGTTTTCTGAAGCTGAGCCATGTTTGGCGACCTGAACCCTGAGCAACGGTGATGTCATTTTCAGTCAACAGGAGCGACAAAATGGCCGCCGCCCGAGCTGGCTCAAAACGGATGGATTTTCCTGCTTAACTCGTTTTTCACAAACGATTAGAATTTATTGGAATTCCCTGGTTAGACTAAAAGGCCTGCATAGAACATATTCTTTTATAGAAAATTTAAACAGAATATCTTAGCTTGCACAGGAATATTCTCTATTAGTAATCATCACGAAAGATTCGCCTCTGGTTTGGTCCAATTTTATCTTATGACATTTTATGCTTATGTTTTCCCAAACATCATGTAGCTGTGATGGAAATGAGATGCAAACTCCCAAATAATCAGTTCAGTGTTCCTCACACTGTTTAAACTGTCCATAGTCCTTGCAACATATTGCCTGGAGATACAAAGCTGTGGTCCATGATGCTACTTTGCAAACGTATTTCATGATCGCATGCTGCCACTGCTCTTGTGTGCTGTCATTCATAACGCTTTTCTTTGTGTTGGAGGTGAAAGTCTCAGTGTAAAAACATGCACAACCAACAGCCAAGCCTTGGCCAGCCCCACCAAAATCCACTCAATTAATGCAAGGTTAACAGTTTACCCTCTGAGTGGAGCATGTCATTCAACAACAATAGGGAATTTGGGAAAAAAAGTGTTTCGTTACAGTATTAGGGCCTGCAGAGAATGGTTGTTGTTGTTGCTGCAACTCTCCTGTCAGAAGACCTTTTGATCAATATTGCGCTCTTTTATTTGTTACAGGTTAAAAGCCTTGGCGTCGACCGGAGGCCGGAGTGTTCAAACCGCTTGTGACTGGTGAGTGTAAACCATGTTTGAGTATGTAGTAGATGTGGGGAAAAATACACAGAAGGAATATCATGACTCACTAAATGAGTATGTTGAGCTGTAATAAGTATATAGGACAGTAAATGTTTGTTGTGGGCAGTTATTTGTGTGCTGGGTTGTGTGCTCACCATTTTCTGGGATAGGTGCTGAAATTACAAGCAGAACACTATATCATTACATTGGTACTGATTAGTGCCGACCTTTAATAAGATCAAAATCCTAATTTGCATCAGCTCTATTTTATCGAGATCAATTCATGCAGACGCCCGGATTTTGTCTTTGAGACTAGACAATACAGAGAAATCATGGATATTTTTCATAAAATGGGTAATGATGATTTTGTGATGTGAAAAATGAGCAGCATGTTAATTTGGATTCTTACCAAAATGTATTCCGTTTTTCCTTGGCCCTTCCCCCTACAACTTTGAAAAGATCAATTGTTGAAATGCCTACGTGCCCACCGAGATATTTCCTTAGTCTGAATCGCTTTCACCTCAGGCTGTTCTCCCATGTGGACGACCCCTTCCTGGATGACCCTTTGCCCAGGGAGTTTGTCCTCTACCTGCGTCCCAGTGGACCACTCCAGAACCAGCTCTCACATTTCTGGCAACAAAGTCGGGTCAAATGTGGCAAAAACAGAGCCCACAACATTTTCCCTCACATCACGCTGTGCCAATTCTTCATGGTGAGTTAGGGAACTCACCAACCACAAGTCGAAGGGTTTCAATTAAAAGTATCGATCTCTGTATTTCTTTGTTTGCTGTCTCTTTAGTGCGCAGACCACAAGGTTGAGGCTCTCTCTGAGGCCCTCCAGGCTAGCGTACAGCAGTGGCGGGGTCGATTTCCCAGCCCGCTGCCCCTTGAGCTGTACACATCCTCCAACTTTATTGGTCTTTTTGTAGAGGAGCATGTGGCGGATGTGCTCAAGCAGTTTGCGGCCGACTTCGGCACAGAGGCAACCAGGAAAGCTGGTAAGAACCATTAGCATAGAGTGGTTATAGCTTGTCACCTACGTGGCAATCATGTGATGAACCATGACCAATTTTCTTTTTCAGTTGTGACAATGACTAATCGGATGTCCAGTTGGCTCATTAAAGCACTCACTCAATATGTCACTGTAATATTTTTAAAACGCAGGCGAAAATGAGACTAATGAGCAAGTATTATTTCAGGCAGCTATGTGTCAAATTGGATTTGAGTCAATGTTTGATATGGGCTAAGTGTCCTCCAGTCAAGGTTGACAGACAGATTAGGACAGGGGTGGGCAAACTTTTTGATTGGCGGGCCACAATGGGTTCTAAAATTTGACAGAGGGGCCGGACCAGGAGCAGATGGATGGAGTGTTTAGGTAACCTCACCACATCTGGGAAAAAAAATACATTTTATTTGAAATGAAAGTGCACAAAAGCATGACAACAATATATATGTCTTTGAAAACCCCGGGTATTTACAAAATAAAACATTCGGCGGGCCAGATTAAAATGTTAAATGGGCCGCATGTGGCCCCCGGGCCGTAGTTTGCCCACACCTGGATTAGGACATGTCATCAAATTCGTACTTCTCCCACATATCTTGTGTAGAATTCTTCTACAGTGCTGTACAACACCAAACTGTTTTTCTTGTCTTAATGACCTCATTTAAAGTCATTTTGAATTACACTTTTTTTAGAGTTCTCTTTAGGTTTTATACAGACTGCTGAAAACTTTAAATGAATGTGCAATTGTTTTTTTGTTTGGCCTTATTTGTTTACCTTTTGCCTTAATTGCAAGAAATAGTTAATAAAAGTTTAACTTAAATGTTAACTTTGTCATGCATCATCTTGGTTGTGTTTAGCAATCCGATTGATTGGCAATCAGTCCAGCGTGTAGGTTGCTTTTTCCCCAAAGACAGATTTGGGTTCAGCTCCCACGACCCTGAACAAGGGATGCAGAATACTTTATGGATGCATGGTCATGGCAATATGTCTTTAAATTGACTCCAGGTCAGAATAACATTCCTAAAGCAACACATCTATTGAAGCATTGAACCATTGCGCAATATTCTACAGTCTGTGCATACTTTATAGTGTTACATCATTAAGTTGATCTGAGATCTGCTTTTTCATTCAGAGGTCCATGTGGAACCTCATAAGAAACAGCTCCATCTAACACTGGCCTACAACTTCCCCACTGATCACCTTGCTTCACTGGAAAAAATGGCCAAGGGCATCGAGGTGAAGCTAGGTTGTGACTGGCTGGCAGTTCTTTTCTCCCGGGACATTCGTTTTGCAAACCATGAGGTAATATTGGTCATATTGATTACTTGTCATTGCTGTGCTACATGTGGTGACTAAAATCAGAATTAGAACTTCTGTTCTTCATTTTGATATACTGTATTTGTATATCAAATGTTGTAGATGGAAATGGGATAACATCATCAATATTCTCATTTGTACCGAACAGAAGCCTTCATACACTTCACATCACAGTTATTTGATCATGATTTCATCATAATGCTACATTTCAATAAATTTCTACTACTATTTCCATCCAATTTCATGATAGTGTTTTTTTTCCTCCATGCTCTCAGCCTTGCAACTGCCATCTTATTGTACTTTAGAATATCCAGTTTTGTGTTGGTGAATTTGATGTAAATTCAAAGTTGTGGTTAAATTAAACCGCATATTAGCCATATTGATGGCAGCATCTCGGGATATTTTCCCAACCAAGGCTTCATAAGTCACCGATTGTGTGTGACCACCTGCAAATAGATGTTTCAATCCTGCATCTTAAAAACAACTGTTGAAACAATATGAGCCTCTCATTAAATGTACTGTATACAGAAATGTATTTAAAATTCATGCGTGTATATATTCATACCCAAGTTACATAATATAAGTGGATGAATCCCAACGATGTAGCAGCATTCGTATGTCATGCGTATCAGTTGTATGTTATTCCACTTGCAGACTCTTCGTGTGATGTACCCCTACATGCCTCAGAATGAAGATGAGCTGGAGTTAGTTGTGGGGGATTTTGTCTTCATGTCTCCAATGGACCAGAGTAATGCTACGGAGGGCTGGGTGTACGGGACCTCCCTCGCCAGCGGGCTTTCCGGCCTGCTGCCCGAAAACTATGTAGGCTTAGCTGATGAGTCCGACACATGGGTCTTCCATGGGTGAGCGGGGCACACAAATTTCATCGCGGAAAACACTCGCATGAGGTCACAGTATTGTACATGCCCGATTTTCCCAATGTCATGTACATGCGATGTAAACACAACCCTAATCAGGGTTTAGCATGCTAACCATTTCTGTGACAAACTGACCTGAATAGTACCGCTTGCTGGCAACATGATTTTGTGAGCACTGTACGAGCTTTAATACAGTGTTCTTTAAGGTACTAGTGACCTGACTTACGAGATTTTTGCGATTCTTTAGCAATGGATGTTTGAATGCAAACTTTGGAGGAATGCTTGTAGGCAGACAACATAATATTCATGTTAAAAACACTTTTGTGTTTTTGTAAGGGATTCTTGAACAGATTAATTACAGTTCCATTATTTTCAATGGGGAAAGCTGACTTGAGATACAAATGTTTTCAGTTCTGGGCGCGGTCACATAATGAACGTATCTTAAGGCACCACCGTACCACCAGATCGTGTTTAACCTTGAGTAATAAGAACTTTTAAATATGGAATTCCCCCCAGGATTGCAGGATTATTTATGATGTACTTAACTGGCTCATCTGTTTCTATTTTCTCTGGGATTTTTGTAAACATCCTCCAAATATAAGTGTAAAATAACAGACAGTCATGGTGTTCTATTTTGTGACGTGCAGTATCTTCTTCTCCACCACAGCTCCCATTCTTTCTTCAGCTGTGCTCCCTCCGATAAGACGACTCGAGAGAGGGGGATGTTTGATGGTCTGCTGGACAGCCGACACCCTGATATGAGTCCCGGAGACATGCCAACTGTCAGTCTTATTTGTCATCCAGTGCAGGTTGGTTCGTGTGCATGGGAGACAAATGCGTTAGCTGATGGACTTGACTCATCTTTTTGAGGAGTGTCTTAAATGCGTTATAATTGTAAAATCTAACTTAACTCAGATTCCTTGACTGTCATTTATTATTTATCTCAGATGCTGTGAAGAATGAAATAACAACGCACATAATTGACAGGGCAAAAAAAGAAAAGCTTTACACGTCCTAAGTACTCTTAAGGGCTTTAAATTGGTAGACAGCGCAGGTTTGTTCGAGCATTAAAACTGGCATATCTTGATTTCCATGCGGGTGCGAGCCTTGTTTTGCATATTTGGGAATTTAGCAGACGTCTCTGCACCACGCTGTGGGTTTCAAGCAGGGGTCTTCAATCCTCTTCCCGGAGGGCTGCTGTCCTGCCTGTTGTTCCATCTCTCCCTCCAGCAACACATGTAATTCAAATGATCAGACAATCAGCAAAGTCTGCTGAAGCTGGATAACACTCCTGACCATTTGAATCAGGTTTGTTGCATCATGCAGACATATTAAACAACCCTTGTGGAACAGGATCAAAGACCCCTGTTTCAAAGGCTGAAAGTACACTAACTTTTATGTTTGCCAGAATCAGATGGAGTGTAGTGTAATTTTGGTGAATGTGATTTAGGTCCGCCACCGTGTCATCGTATTTGACTTATAGATATGACAAGTGTGTGCCTTAAACCCTCTGAATCATTGTAGAACTCAATTTATTGAACACCTTATTATTATTATTAGAATCATCTTTATTATTTTTTTTAAATCACCCCTCCCCAATAACTGCAGCACAGCTATTGGGCTAAGAGTGTGTTAGTGGGGGTTGGCAGAAGTCACACATTGACAGATTCTATCTGCGAAGCAAGTCGGCTGTGTCCATACCCGTAACGGCGCATAACAGCGGTGTCTAACTGCGCCAAGCTGCGAACGTCTGAAAGAAATTCAAAACTAGTCAAGCTCTAGCATGCAGATTTACACCGCTGTGCACACTAGACTTGAATTTGGCATGAATAAAGAGCTCTAAGTGTCAAAAAAAAATAATCACCAAAATCGCCAATCTGATTGCAGTCAGCAGTTCTCCAACATTGTTTTTAATTGGTGTCTTTTTTACAGCAGGTCCTGCGGATAACTGGTAATCACACTCGGCCGCCCAAGCGGTCATTTTTTGTTTGTCGACACGGCGAAAGAATGGATGTGGTGTTTGGAAAACACTGGCTCTCACTCTGCTCAGACAGTAAAGGTTAGTATTAGGTTAGGATTGTAAGAACCTGGATTTACGAGTTAAATTCATTCCATGTCCAAGCTCATAACTCACTTACTCGTACAACTATTGTCCAGTATATGAAATCAGCTCAATAACTTTAGTGTCAACATTAAAATTATCCAGACTGGCCCACTAATACAATGCACTAGGGCAGTGGTCCACAACCGCCGGTCCGTGGCCACTGCACAAGGGTTTTTTAAGGGCGTCCTGTCCTGTCGGTAAACAAAAATGCAAATAATTTTCGCCTTTCACAAAACTGAAATTATATCAAGATGCTGCACTATGATGGCGGAGGTGTGCCTCATTCTTCATTGATAACTACTGTTTTAAGTAAATTGGATAGACGTGATCAAAAGTGATGTGATTTGAAGTCAATAAAGCAACAGTTAATTCGGAAACTGATTTCAATTCATGAGATCCAGTATAACAATTTATTTAAATGACACTATTTGGTTCAGTAACCATACTAACAGACTCCATACAGTGCAAAAAGTATATGGGCAACTGTTTGTCACAAAATATATCTGATGAAGACTTAAAAGAATAAGATTCTCATCTTCGTCGTACTTTTTTTTGCAGGTAGATATGTCCGTTCCAATCTGAATATGCCGCTAACTTTGCCACTGTGGGGAGGTCAAAGGGATTATGACATGGACGCACCCGTCACTGTGTTTGGATCCACTCAAGCACAATTAGTGGGTATGTCACGCAACAAAAAAAAAATGTTTTCAAATACTTTAACAATATTATGTTGATATTATAGCTGTGTGTGGAATGTTTTCCAGGTGAGGCCCTTTTAGAAGGTAACACTGTGATAGATTTTGTGTATTGCTCTCCTGCTCTGCGATGTGTTCAAACTGCACAGAGCATCCTGAAAGGTAAGATTCTTCCCCAAAAGCCGGATGGATTTGAGATCCTCCAAATTTCACAAGGCTAACCAGATGTATTTCTGAGGGGCAGGTATGCAGCAGGACGGTAAACTGAAAATCCGCGTGGAACCAGGTCTTTTTGAATGGACCAAGTGGCTCTCTGGGAGCTCCCTGCCTGGATGGATATCTCCCGCTGACTTGGCTGCAGCCCGTTTCAGTGTGGACACGACCTACAGGTGACGACTCATTAGAAAAATGTTAGTTTACCTGCCTACAGTCTGAAAATGTTACTATGTGGTGTGAGCACAATTCTGTATTTTTTTTTCACCCCTTCCACATGATCTGATCCTCCTTCAACAGCCAAGGGTTTCTTTTGTCTGTTTTGGGGGGGTAAACTTTGAGCTCATAAGTGACATTGGATCATGTTTTTTTTTCATTTATTACAATCTGTTGTCAAGGTAAGACTGGCACTTGGATTAAAAGTCTGATACTGTAGCGCCTGAGCAACTCTTTGTCAAATAACCACACCTTAAGCTCAAAATTTGCCATTCAAATAATGTCCGAAAAATAATAATAATAATTATTAGTCCATGTAATTCTAGTCATATAATAAAAAAATAAAAAGAAATAAGCACTATTGGTTTTTTTCTCATTCACTTTGGTACATTTTGTGAATTTTTGATGTGCACAAGTGGCACAATGATGTGAAGATTGAACAACTAGCTTTGACCATTTCAATTCTGATTTGAGAAATGCGATCTTAATGAACTGGTATTTATTTTTGTACAGACCGCTAATCCCCATCAGTAAGCTTACAGTGTCAGAATCATATGAAAACTACATGAGTCGAAGCCATCAAGTGACCAAAGAGATCCTATCAAACTGCAAAAACACTGGTAAGAGTTTTGCAGAGGACGGAGAATGTTTACCTGTTATGTGTTGTTATGAAAAAAAGAAATAGAGGCTAATGTAAGCACAGCTGACACATACTGTAGGTGCTAAAGATGTTGTGGTAATCATTGATGATTTTTTAAATTTTTTTGTGGCTTGTAAATGTGGCTGCCCAGTGAGTGCAAATCTCTGCTTATTCGTTCTTATGATGTACATGTATTGTATCAAGCAATTGTCCACTGTTGCGTCCTGTTTCCGCTCTCCTTAGGAAACAATGTGCTGATTGTAGCCCACGCCTCTTCCCTTGAGGCGTGCACACGCCAGCTGCAGGGTTTGGTCCCACGGAGCGCCAAAGACTTCATTCAAGGAGTTCGAAAGGTTCCTGAAGAGAGAGAGAGAGAGAGAGAGAGAGAGAGAGAGAGAGAGAGAGAGAAATTTAACTAACTTAAAATGCAAAAAAAAAAGCTAACAAACCTGCTTTTTAAAAAAGAAAATTGAATAAAAGACAAATGTTCAAGCAAAATGAGAACTAACTATTCAAAAAATCACAAACGACTGGAATCCTTATTCTAATGACCAGATTTTTGTTTTGCTTTTTACCATTAATCAAATCTACGTGTTAGTTTGGGTCGGAAAGTGTCACATGGTTCAACCATAGGTCTCACTGTGGAACAATGCTAAAAGAGTAAAATATGGGATAACTTATGTACATTTACTCTAACAGAAAGTGATAAGGTTTTAGAAATCCTGATGTAAGGCTCGATGAAATATAAATAGAAAGATTTAGTTGAACTCTGAATCATTCCTCGTTTTTTTTTTTTTAGATCCCTTACCTGGGCTTCTGCTCTTGTGAAGAGCAGGGCAACTCGGGCCAATGGCAGATGGTCGACCCCCCCGTCCTCCCACTAACACATGGACCAAACCACAGCTTTGACTGGAGGGAGACACTTTTACATGAATAACATTTGTTGGAACATCCATCCAGTAGCATGCGGCAGAAGCGCCACATACCGCTAACTGCCAACATCAGGGGTGTCAAACTTATTTTTGTGGCCTGGCCACTTCATAGTTCTGGTTTCCCTCAGAGAGCTGTTATGACTGTGAAGCCATATAAATGTATGATCATCTTAAGTTATCACAAACACACAACAAATTGATGGAAAGCCAGTGAGTAATTGTTGGTTCAAAAATTCTTCAATTTATTTAAAAAGGGGAGGATTGGTAACAAATAAATAGCAATATTTCATATTTCAATGTTGTTAAAAGTGAAGAAAATGTGCTAGAAACAGGAAGTTGATGCAGATGACTTGCACTTTGCGGGCCACACAAAATGAGGTAGTGGGCCAGATCTGGGCCCCCGGGCCATGAGTTTGACACCTGTGGCCTACATGAGTGGGATATTGGTTGCATGAATGACGTTCCTTTAGGCACTGTGGAGGAAACGTGTCCCAAGTACAGTTGGATCAAACTTTATTTATGTATGTTCATCGTAAATCTCAGGAAATTTCTGTGGAATCGCCAACGTTCAACATAATTCATTCGCCGGTTCACTTCTAAGTTTCCTCATTTATTATTCTTTCATGTAATGTATGCAATGTGTTTTATTGCCAGATGCTTCGCCATGTCACAGAAAGCACCATTCCTACTTCTGTGATTCTCATTCACAACACTCATCCTCTTTTTTCCACTACTGGTAAATTCTATTTCCCCAAAAGTCAAAGAAAAAGCTAAACAAACTTGTGGAGTGAATCATTTAGATGCTCACTGAATGGCAGCCTCACACACGTTGCTGAATTTTGTATAACATCATGAATTATGATGCATTTGACTTTGGAGGTTCCATTTTGTTACGGCAAAACATTTTGCATAACTTGTAAGCAAAAATTATAAACTAACACACGAACAAATGAGGACGGCTACGAAATGCGAATACGGTCACATTAACTTACAGTCCTCTTCGTGACGCTACTTTTTATAAAACTGTGAGCAAGAACTCTATTTACAACAGGTGAGGTCATCAAAGGAAAATCTTTAATTTCTTTGAGGATGTGGCATATTTACACTTTTCTTAATTTAATTTTCCATTGACTGCGTGTTACCATGCTGAATGCTTGACATGTTAATTGCTCCTGGATTCCAGACTCGGGTTGCTTTGCAAACAATTACAAACAGTGTCTCACAAAACACAACTGCTGTATTCATGTCTAAACTGCTGACAATAAAAGGTGTGCACCTCAAGGTGAAAATGTTCGAATTGGGCCCGATTGAAAGAAATAAAACAAACAAAAAAAAAAAACTTGAGCTGTCAAGCAAATTTTTAAAGTAAAACTTCCAAAAAGTCTGTCTTTGTGACAGTAACTCTTCTCTAAGTTTGAGGTCAGCTGCAACAAGAAGTAAATACAACTGAGTTAATGGAGTGAATTATTTTTAGTGTGTTACAAAATTTAAATTAATGTCCATAGTTAATGCTTTAACTTTATATGCACACATTTATTTACAAAAATGTAAGGTTAATGTAAGTCCCTTAATAATCATCCCTATTTTTCCCCTCCCATTTATTGTGGGAGTAGAAATTAGAAATTAGAAATCCCTTTATTGTCATTGTACTCAAGTGTGCAACGAGATTAGAGAGTAAAGTTTAGAGTTCAGGATTGTGGCATGTCTCACACTCTCAGGACCACTGTCGCACAAAAATGTGAACACGCTAACTCTGGTTATTTCTTTAGATATTCATATAGCTTTGTGATCGTGTATTTAACAGTCTTATCAAAGTATGAATGGTAAGACATTTTTGTTCCCTGTGCTTTCAATGACACATCTTGATGAATATGGTATAATAGATAGATGTAGAAAGAAACAGAGAAGAAAAAGCTAAGCAGAAAATTTGGTTCAACACACACAACCAAAATATTTTCAGCATGGAATTGCAACCTTCGGCACAAACAAATTTTAAGAAAATAATTTTATTTAAAATGGGTACAGTTGTATTGTTTTGGTTAAAGTGGGGAGTGGAGGACATGTTTGCTCAGGTCATTTGTATTTTAATACATGACATACACTTGATTTTTATACATACTGTAGATGCTTTGTCACTATGCACGACTCACACTTTTATGTTGCAACATTCAGTTTGCGTTTATCCTTGTGAATAAGATTATGAGATAAAGATAATGATAAAGATGTTCTTTAATATTTTTCCTCGAAACATTTTACATTAGCTCCTTCTACGCTACATAATTGGTCTATTCCACTGTTGTTTTAATTCTGCCCTTGAATGGCAAGTCTCAATATTTTTCATTCATTTGTGGAGAAACCTGTGGCAGCCATGTGACCAAAAAAAAAGAATCATACTATAGTATTACATAAATGCATTTTTTAAATTCTGTGAACATATCAGCCATTTTGTACAAGATATTTATTTGTAAATGAAGAAATAATGACAGCATGTCAGATATTCTGATGGAGCTTTTTTTTTGGTGAGGATTAGGTTGTGTGAAGACATGATTTTGTTTGTTCATATTCGTGTGTTTCTTGGCATATACTGTATCAGGGAGTATCTCTAAATTCAAATGTTCTAAGTTTGTTTGCAATCCTTGAATTAAAAAAAACCATTGAGCATGGCCTTCTTGCTATTTGTGTGTTGGAAGTGAGTGATATTGATTCAATGACATTCCTTCATCTGTAGCTCTACCTCATACTGGCAATTAGATCCACAGCCATACACCACTAAACAGCTATCAGTATTTCCAACTGGAATGATCTGGGACGCGTTGGCTTACAGTAGTTTTGTCATTGTCATCAGTTGAATTTACATCTATTAAAAAGCACATAAACACACACTAGACCCAATAAAGAATGTCACACAACTTTATTTCAATGATTTAAATAGATGCCACATTAGCACCAGGATAAAACAAAAAGAAAATTTTAGAGAAATGTATATATATATTATATCATATATATCTTATTACTGTAACAAAGAGTATTGTCAAACTGTACATATGAAGTGTACAAGCTGAAAACAGGACTAACTTTCAACTCAAGGGGGGAAACTAAACATTAAAAAAGACTGTAAAACAAAATACAATGTGGTTTCAAACTAACTGTACATTAAAGGGCAGATTGACTGTATTACAGCTACAACTGTTCATACAGCACATTCATTTAAAAAATATCGACAAAAATTGAAACGTCAACCCAGACACACAGGTTCAGTCAGGCCTTTACGATAGGGATTACTCAAGTGTACCTTGGGGCACATGACGTTAAAAGCAGTATAATTATTCAAAATCAAAACTCTTTCCCGACCACATCAAATTATTTTCCACTACCAGGTGCGTGGAACAATTTCGCAATGTATTGAAACTGATATTGTATTTGAGTATTTCAGTCTTTTGCAGGTTTACCTTCATTGCTTTGATATTTTGGGTGCGTGTCAGAGGATACGTCACTGTCGAGGGTTGGAGGTGCCTTCAAACCGTCACTAGTAGGCGTCCCTCTGCTCCGTGACTGTCACCGGCGCCCCCCCCACCTCCCCTCCTGCGCTCCGCGCACACACACAGACACGGACAGAGTCCAGTGCGCGCGCACTCGAGAACGCGAGCAGCGAGTGTTTCCAATTCAAACGTCTGATGATGCTAAAGATGGAGAAGCAAAATAGAAAGTGTCCAAGGGCACAAAACCGAAAAAGAAACGGAGAGAGGGAAAGACTATGCAGGCATGAAAAACAGCTTTTCAAAGTGGTTAAAAGAAGGTAGGTAAGTTATGTGTCAGCGGAGCCACACACGGCTCAATGAAACGTTCAATAAAAGTTTTATATTCCCCCAGGATGGCCGAGTGGTCTAAAGCGCCGCGTTCAGGACCCAGTCTCCCCAGGAGGCCTGGGTTCGAATCTTGAATTTCCCCATTGTGGGACTAATAAAGGGCAAATCATCATCATATGAAAATGAAATCGTTATTATTATTATTATTTTTTTTTTTGGGGGGGGGGCTGTTATGTGTCTGCATACTCCACAGAAAGAAGGTAGTTGCCCCCTGACTGGCATCAACACGTAAATGCAGAATATATATTTAAGGCATTTTAAGTATAGCATTAGTAAAAAAAAGTACTGCAAGTTTGTTTTATTTATATTAATTAAAAAAATACAATAGATATGTTTATATATCGCTATGCAATGTTTCCTCTAATTTTCTGAGCGTCTGTGCATTCACACAAACTCCCAACATGAGACATGCATGTGGCGGCCACACCAGAATTAAACCTGTGCAAAACATGAGATCATAACTTACATGATGTCAGTGTTACCAAAAAAAATAATAATAATTCAAACCACCTATATATCAGAATACAACATAATTGGACAGAGATTTTTGACATGAATAAAATCAGACCTCGTTAGTTACTTTTATTTGAAGCATAATTTTCAATAGGGCTGTGATGATAATTCGATATCGATATGTATCGCGATAGCTGGGTGAGTGATATCAATAGAAAATGGTATCGATAAATTATCGAATCCCGCCCAAAAAAAACAACGGCGCAGATTCGACCTATCACTGCCTGACCCGTCACAAACTCTCTCCCACTGAGGAAATAATACCCGAGGCTTACGCATGCGCCGCTGAGCTAGCGTGACTCAAAACAAACAAAAAAAATGGGTGGCTAAAGTGGACTTACCGGCCGACTTGAGGAAAGGCTTGCTTAATAGTTAAGCCGATAACAAGCACCCCCTCCCGGACACGCACGGGTCAAAACGGCCCGGAGCTCCAGTACACGAGACCTCCGTCGCAAGGGAGGCGGGCGTACGTAGCAGTGAAGCCGCGAACAAGCACCCTCCACGGACACGCACTGGACGAAACGGCCCGTAGCACCAGAATTGTTCCGTCTCGAGGGAGGCCGGCGTGCGTTGTACATTTTAAAGTAAAACAAATCGGAATTCGGCCCTTTTCCCTGTTTTATTTTCAATAGTTGTTGTAAATTCCTCATTACTGCTCTGTTTATACAGGTATTGGTTTGCTGTTTAATTTGCGTATTTAACAACAGGCATGTTTTCGGGCAGCTAATGGGTCCTTGTATTTATGTTAATTTATGTCGGGCAAATTGTTGGACAGGTAAGCTCCTAGGACAGACGTATCGAGTCCGTTAGCTGTTAGCTGCGGATGCGTGATTGCTACACTTTTCGTCGTCGTGTATGCGCCAGAATAAAAGTGAGTTATTGAGCTATGTTGAATTGATTGGAGTGCTATTAAAGCGACGTTGTTCTCTACCCCTGTGTCCGGTCACGCTCTTTGATTCGAGTGACTGTTTGGATGAGGCGCTCCGGTGAACCCCCCCCAAACACATACAGTCCTAGCTCTCCGCAACAATCGTATAAAAAAAAAATATATATATATATATATATAAATTCGATATATATCGATATCGACCGACATGACATGCATGCCTACCGATATAGTTTTCAGCCATATCGCCCAGCCCTAAAAAATACAAACTTTATCAATATGGTCCCACATTGTCCACTCATAAATAATGGAAAACGTGTTATTTAATAAAACAAAACTTTCTTTTAGTCACCTGACCTCTGAAATGAGAGAAAGATTTATTTAAGGAGCTTGTAAACTACGCCCATGTTTGGACATCGCGCCTGCAGCGTCTTGTCAGTGATGAGTGAGCATGTGTGCGTGCACCTTTGTAACTGAAACTGGAATGGATAGGGAATGTGGTGTCCTGATTAAAGATTAAACTGCGGTGGAAATTAAGGAATGAGCGTTGAAAGGTAATGTGTCCACTAAGAAGGTGAGATGAGTGCGCAATGACTCACGTGCAACTTAGAAGGAACATTGCTTATGGTTGAGATGAGTTCACAATACTCATAACTACAATATCAAGCTAAACTAAAAAAATAGCTCCGAGCTACCTGCAAACTGGTGTCATTGTAAACCTTAAAATATTGACGAATTTAAGATGAGCTTTTAGTGCCACCTGGTTTTTGTGAGGTGTTTTTATGGCGTTACAATTGAAAAAGACTACGGAGGCTGTGAACAACCTAACCGGATTGCCATAGTGATGAGGCAAATGGAGCGGCCATTATCTGGCATCATTAAGCTGTCGGGCCACAGTCAGGATCTCCTTGGCTCCTTTGCTTAAGAGCAAGTTGGCCAGATCCACCCCCAGACGCTCGGCATTGTCCTGCGAGCTGCCGCAGATTTTGACGGCCGTCACCCCCACGCGCTGCACCTGCTCGTCCACTTCCTCCTGCCACTGGAACACCATCAACATGTTACAATGTGTGTATTACAAAAAACATTTTTCCTAATTTCTGTTTATTAACCAATTATTGTTGTTTATTTGGTATTGTTTAGTGATTGAAAAATAATAACAACACAATTCTTAAAAGAGGGACTGATGCACTCGCCAACCTTTTTGAAACCGTTTCAGTTACTGGTTTGGGATTGTTTTTCACAGTAAAAGCAGATGCATGCAAATGTTTTATTTTTTATTTTTTTAAATCAAACAAAAAAAACCATTCTGTTTAATTTGTGTAGGACAACAGAAATAAGAATAATTACTGGTAAGGGGCTGAAATCAAAGAATTTCGACAATTTTCAGTTTAGCAAAGTCACTAATTGATTGCTCTATTGTTATAATAGTTGTCGATTCATTTGCTAATCGGTTAGTTGTCAATGAATTTTTACACCTTTTACACTAGTACACACAGTGTTTGTATATGTATGTCAATATGTTAAATGTTTTTGTAGTATTTTAAACAGTTCTCAAAAACCTACAAAAATGCTATTAAACCGCACACACACTCTTTTCAATCAGTTTGGTGCTGCCGGTTGAACATGGAAAAAAAATTACTATACAAAGTAATGTGACTAAATGATCTTTTTATGCCATAAGAACGTCCATATGTAATTGACACCAATTGAAATGCATTGAAAGTTAAAAAAAAAAAACTATAACAATATAATTAGGCAATATTTCAATAGTACATTTCTATATCGTGGATTTGACTTATTGTATGGGAGGTCTGATGGGTTTACGTTCGATGACATCGAGTGCGTCACTCTTATTACAAGTAGTGCGCAGATGTCAAAAAAATGTTCACTTTTTCCTTGCTAGTAGCATGCAGTTCTTTTCATGAATTGTCTCACTAATGTTGACTGAGCGCTGGTACAAGAACTGTAAACTGATGTTCAATAAATGGTCAAAAAAAATTTCCGCACTACTAATAAAACACACTGATTGGTCAGACAGATGTAAAAATGTAAAGGTGAGGATCATGTAGTACAGGGGTGTCAAACTCATTTTTGTGGATGGGCCATGTCGTAGTTATGATTCCCCTCAGAGGGGCCTTATGACTGTGAAACCATATAAATGTATGACCACCATATGTTATCACAGACACACAACAAATAGGTGGAAAGCCAGTTTTGAAATCAAAAGTCAGTAAGTGATTGTTCTTGAATTATTTTTAAAGGGTAAGATTGGTGAAAAATAAATGTCAATATAGCTGATCTCAATGTGGTTAAAAGTGAAGAAAACGTGGTAGAAAAGAAGTAAGATGCACATGATTTGCCCTTCGCGGGCCACATAAAATGATGTTGTGGGCCAGATCTGGCCCCCGGGCCTTGAGTTTGACACCCGTGATCCAGTAGGTAAAATAATTGCGTAATCCATGTTACCTTAAGCGTCGTAGCGATGCTCGTCTGCATGGTGTCCTTCAGGAAGTCCGAACCATCCAGGCTGTACACGGCACCCGTCAAGTAAAGCTGTGGGCATATGAGACCAAAACATTAACGTCCTGGATTTTCTAAATGTGTTCCTGCTTACCATAACCAAACAAATGACACTTGAATCGACGATTGCCTCAACATAGACAGGAAGTGGCAGTTTCTTCTATGTAAAAAATGGTCAACTTGTTGACAATTGAAAAACTGCACCAGGAACTAAAATATATTAAATTGCATTAGTTTACAACACGCAGATTGACTACCCTTCGAGGATTCAAAACTCAATGGTGGAGGTCCGGCTTTCGACACAAGCCGGCCAATTCGGGGTTAAAAAAGTTTTCAAACGCACGTTCCAGTAATCAGTCAATTGGTCATTGGTTTCTTTCACATGGTAATCCAATTTATTTTGATGCACCTGGATTCATATCTAGACAGTTAAAAAGGTATATTCATATCTTTTCTAAAATAAAATGATCTCTACATTTCGTCAATACTGACTATCCTACCCAATTAGAATTTACTATCCAATGCTAAAAGTTGCAAGGTTTTTAAGTTCTACCATCGGCTTGAGTGTACGGTCCGCCCTAAACGGCAGCTAGGATCCGATGCAGCTCACACACGACCCAATGAGTAAAAGTAGGAGAGAGAACAAATGACCAAGTAAGTACCTGTGAGTCTTTCACCTCCGTGTGCACGGCCACGGGAACACTGCAGCCTCCCTCCTGTAAATAACACTTAGATGATGAGCAGACGGGACCAGGATGACTATACACACGGAACAACTCACAGGTGACACAATTTGGACGATTGACTCTGCAACGGTGTTTCCTGTGGCTACTTGGTTGTTTGTTTCTTTTGGTTTGTTTGTGAAGCCATGCACAACAATGTGCACAGGACAGAACAGGACAAAGTGAAATAGGAGATCACTTGAATTTACAGTCATTTTAGTTTCAAATTAACAGCAAAAAGAAACAAAAGATGCCGCCGTTTATTTGATTATTTCTAGTTATTTATTTGGATGCCTTAAATATTGAATGGGTTTGGATTGACACCCAAGGTAACATTTGGTCAACAGCAAATTTTAATCACAGATGGCTTTGTGTGTCCTCAAACACATTTTGATGCAGATTTAAAAAAATGTTACTTTTATGGATTAATAAATATCACTGAATATAATACTTATTTTATTATTAGGATGAAAACCCAATTTGCTAGAGAACATGAGGGTTAAAAAAGTTTACTTGCATCTCTGATAAAAAAATTTGAGTAAAAATTGTTGCCAAGTGTAATAGGAGGGTTAAATGTCGATTACATCTACAAATTTGTTTTGCCAAGCAGGTACCATTTAATGCCTTTCTGTTCTCCATGATGTCATTTTACTAGGCTGGTTTTCCATTTCATTTTACTACAAGGGGTTCACTTCTTTTTACAATTGCATGACCATTTGGAATTTTAAAATGTTGCTAAAAGCTAGTTCAGCATGTTTTTGGGACTCGATCCTCTTATTGACTAACAAACTCACCTAGTCATATTTTTGTGCTCGGCCAAAAATATAACTGAAGTGCTTTGACGCCACCTGGCGGCGTAACAATTTGAAGTGCATTGAGATCAGTTCTCAATCTGTTACGTCCCATCAAATAAATACACATGACAACATAATCGGCCTATGTGTTCAACAACAACTCGAAAGAGGTTTCACAGTCGACCCCACATACTCGCATTTTTTTTTTTAACTTTCAATGCATTTCAATTGGTGTCAATTACATATGGACGTTCTTATGGCATAAAAAGATCATTTAGTCACATTATTTTGTATAGTAATTTTTTTTCTATGTCAACCGGCAGCACCAAACTGATTGAAAAGAGTGTGTGTGCGGTTGTGGCTGTGTGCATGCGTACCAGGTGCCTAAGAAATGCTCTCTCGGCTATGCAGCGCAGCACAGTGTCAGTGTCGTTTAACACAGACAACATCTCCAGGATGTCGGTGTCTTTGGCCCGAACCTCCACGGCCAGAGCGCCCTGAGGGAAGACGAAAAAAAAGGAGACACTGGGAATCACAACCAGTGCTTTTACCCCAAATTCATGACTAAATATTCAAATTGTTCTTACCTGCCCTACAGCATACATGCAATCCTTGGGCTCCAGGATCTAGCAGAGGACAGATGATATGTTAGATGACAGTCTACTTGACCAGCGTTTCCCAACCTTTACTGCGCCAAGGCTCATATTTAACATAAAAAAAAAAAATCTCTCGGGTAACTAAGGTCTCAAAAGTGGAAACACGGGCTCATTCAATACCTTCTGTCATCAAGTGGACGAGCTGGTGGATTGTTCTCCCTGTCACTATACGTCACTGACATAGATAGTTGTACAAAGATACATTATTTGTAGTAAAGAAAGCGATGTAGTGAAACTGGATAATCTTCCACAAAACACCTGATGCGCTTTCATGGGACACAAATGTGCCGTGAGACACTCGCTATACGGGTACTGAATTGCAGATGACTTGATTTTTTTTTTTTAATTAAAAAATAATAAAAAAGAAAAAAAAAGGAACCTGGCTGATTCGGTTTTCCCAACCCATCCTTTTTAGGCCAGCAGCAGCAAGAATGATGGCAGCAAAATCCTCCTTTTCATCCAGTTTCTTCAGCCTCGTGTTCAAGTTTCCGCGCTGGAGAGGAACACTTAAGAAAAACCGCGCCTAAACAATACAATCCCTTCCTTGCCACTACGATAGGTACACCAGATTATTCTTATTATTCGTGTGATACTATTTGAAGGGAATTGTAAGTGTACACCATTTGCTCAACTGAATCCTCAATAAGGATACAATATCTTTAAACTCCAAGTGGGGGAATCTCCTCTTCAACTGAGCAGCACGACGCAGCGAACTGGTGCCGATAACACTGCAAAAGAAATATACAGCATGACGTTGTTATTTTTTCCTTCTATGTGACCGCACCGCATGTAGCTCTGGCCGCTGGTTTAGCGAGTGGGGTGTACCTTTTTTCTGGCAGGGACTCCAACGTTTTCCCTGCATGTTTTGGATGCAGGACGACAGCATCATGGGGGTTCTCTCTCCTGAAAGAAAACAAACGCAAACAACGCCTAAGTACAGTAGATTCTCCAAACTTGAATTCTGTGAAAGTTGTTTAAAATGAAGGGAAAAAACAGAGGCTATTGTTTGAGAGTCCTATTCCCATCAATTTTTTTTTTTTTTTACAAACAAGTAGTAAATTAATCTGTAATACAACAACATCGTACTATGGATGTAATGATTCACTCAAGCCCCAATTCGATTCTTTTGTCAGTTCTCGATTTTGATTCGATTTGCTCCATTCTTTTTTTCCAAAATGAATAACAACTTTTATAACCATAATGTTTTTATTATAACACCTGCATTTTGTCCTCGTACTTTTTTGTAACCGTACTTAAAACTAAAGTACAATAGAATTGAGTGTTATTTATAATATATATATAATTACAAACCCTTTTGTGATAAAAGATTCCATATGGATACTTTTATTTTTACATCAATGCATATTTTAAGATGTTTAAATCCATTTTTGATTAATCGTTAGATTCCTGCATAGTACTGATTGAATTTAACATGCATTCAATGTCTATTTTGGGGGAAAATATAGTTGCAAAAAATGCATGAATTTAAACCATAGCGGGATTAACTCTTCACATTTTATTTAGTTATGAAAGAGTTTTTCTTTCCCAGCAGTTTTTTTTGTAGAGCAGGCTAACGTTTGGCACGTCTAGCGCAAAGTGCTGAAATTGGGAATTTGAAATTTGCATCCCACCAAGTACAGTTCTAAATCATTCCCTGTTCTTGCATGTTTTTTCCCCAAATATTTCAACTCCCACATCCCAAAAACATACGTCAGCTTACTTGAAGCGTCTGAAGAAATCACACACAATGTGAGAGGTGTTTACTCACTTGAGCACAGCTGCAATGGTGAATCCTGGAGGCAGCGTGGTTGGAAGGTCCTTCAGCGAATGGACGACTAGATCCACCCTGCGGGACAAAGAGGCACACAGTCATGTCGACAAGCTCCGTCTCCTTGTGGAAGAATACAACCATTCAAAAGCGTCAGCATGCGTTGAAGACTTCTGCTTAATCTCAAGATGTGGGGGAAATGAAAGGGTTTGCAGCCGCGGGTGTTTCTCATTCATCCACATGCCACTTTCAAACGTCATTCATACATACATCTATCCAATAAGCACCAGTTGCAATAGACGTGCATGTTTGCGCTATATGCAGATCATCGGTTGCCTTGTAAAAGTGACGCCAAGGTTGAGTTGGCAAGTGCTACTCACATATTCTTCTCCAGAGCAGTCTCCAACTCTTTGGTGAACAAACTCTTCTCACCAATCTGTTTTGCACAGAAAAATGTATCTCATTTATCATGACTTTCAATCTACATATGCGCGCAAGGGGTCCTGGGTTTACAACCAAGTTCGGTTCTTACTACAGCAACAACGTAAGTCACAATGCGCTGTAGTTCATCACTACCAAATGATAACTCAGTAGTTTCAGAACACAGTTCATATATAAATTAAATAAACACTTCTGGGCAATAAACAGAAAAATATCAAATGAAAAAATAGACCCAAAAAAGCATCAACTGTGCTTTCTTGAGCCACATATTCTTATAGTGCAGCACAAACTAATTTGTTGTGTGTTGTTGGTAAACCAAGGACCTCTTATAAATGACAAGCTTTCCATTTGAATGTCCTGAAAGTTGTACAATTCAGGATTCAACCAGTGCCTTCTTGTGTGTTGTGTGATGTATTCTTATGCCATGCTCTGCAACAGAGCCATATGTACGTGCGGGAGAAAGCTGGGTAAAAGGGAAGCTGTCCACAATATTGAAGACTGTCTTGTCATTAATATTATTGCAAGGAAGAAACATCACAGGGCACACAACAGTCTTTGGGAAGAAGAAAAAAAAAAAAACGCTGCCCAAACCGCATCACTCACAATGTCTCTCTAACCAGCCTTCTGATTGGTTGAGGCTGAAGGACTCCCACAATCCTTTGCATCACTTGATACATGTTTTCTGTTAATTGAATTCCTTTGTTCATTTTCTAGTATTCTGTTTAGTTGATTGTTTTGGCTTTGATTTAAATCCGTGACTGTAAGGGGTGTGGTGACTAGTGGCATCCATTCCCTGACATTTTCTGAACATCTACTAATAATGGTAATTAATGTGTCTGACATACTGCTGGTTGAGTTGTCCCAAAAGCTGCGCTAGCACCTGTGGGAATGCCAATGACTGACTAACTCAAGTTTGCCCTTTCAAAGCTGCCTTTCTCAAAGTGTATGCAAGCATGCATGCTAGCTATTGTTTTAGCGCTGAGGCATGTCTTGATGTATCCGCGCCCAATATTATGGTGCGCCCTATGTATGAGCTTAATACAGCAAAAGCACATGCAAGTGAGACTGCTTTAAACTTTAATACGGTGTTCCCTATGGTCCTGAAAATACAATACATTCAAGTGGTTTAGAGGTAAACTTCTAAACCACTTGGATGACCGTTTATACTGTACTGTTAACAACATTTCACTTGCCTTACAACAGTGATTCTCAATTATTTTCTGTTACGCATCCCCAGAAAGAAGAAAACAATTCGCGCCACCACCCACTCTCCTCTGATACTATAAATAATAGCATTTTCGTTGCAAAACAAACCCACACTATAGAGTTAATACTCGCTGCGCACAATTGGCAATGAGAGCGCCACTGCCAACTACTGGAGTGGATGTGCAATTACACTTTATTGTAGTACGGAGGGAAAAAAAAGCTTGATCCCCAGGGCCACACGCGCCGCCCTCAGGGAGGCCTGCCCCACTACTCGAGAAGCACTGCCTTACAGGCAGCATCTGACAAGCAAAGGAGTAAAAACAGTTCACAGTACCTCCACTTAGTCTTCCCATTTGTAAACAGATCACACTGTAATTAGAAACACTGCTTACACAAACCTTACCTTTGATAAAGCTGTGTCAAGAATTTTGTCCCCAATTGTTGACATGGCCACTGGAAGAGAAACAATGGTACAAGTGAGTAAATAACAGCTTGTTGAGTCCATAAAGTGATCTTTTCGACTCGCAAGTGAGCGGGAGTCGACAGCTAATATTGGGCGAGCGGTGGGATACACCCTGGACTGGCAGTCAGTCCAGAAGAGTTGTGACTCTCCTGCTACTCTATTTGTGGGGTCCACTGTGACATTTTGCCATCATTTATATATCTCCCATTGTTGTCATTATGACTGTATTTATCATCGCATCGTTCTGCACACTTGTGCTACAAGCCTTTTGCTGTCACACAGGAGTAACACCAATAAATTCATGTTAAATTGATTGAATACTTGAATGTGTGTTTGTTTTTGGATAGTATTGCTTTGCCTCTAATTGGTGGCAAGGAGACAAATTAGAGTTGAGGAGCACCATCTAGACAAAATTAGACGCATCTCATGACAGTTAAATAAGTAAAGTTGTATTGTATTGTATTGTATCATTGGGCCATTACAATCCCATATGAGGGGGGAGGCGTCAATTACTTGCAGATTTTTGCTATTCGTGGTAGGACTTGGTCCTTATCCCCCCGACACAGACAACCAATCACATTTAGAGCCACACCCTCGGTGAGGGGGCACTGAACGCTCAAGGTGGGTGCTTTTAACAAACCTTAAATACTAAACAAAGAAAAAAGATAAACACGTTGAAGAGAAGTGATTCTTACCAATTTCCAAAAGGATGTCAGAGTGCAACTCTCTAAGTTTTTCTGCAACACTGTCCGTCTGAATGCGAGCCAACTATAAGAACACAATGCAATGAATGAGTTTTTAATGCCATACAATTTAGGCTTGCATGAAATGGGATCAGTGCACAGAATGGAAAACTAAAAATTGAACATCACATTAAAATCTCAACATCAAACACCAAAAATTAGACGGTTGAAGTTACTGTGAAATAGTAAAGACAAGCGTATGAGCAAACCAATTAAGCACATATTTAATACTGTAAGGCTGCAACTAACAATTATCATCATCAGCTGGAAGATGTGGAATAGAAAAGTACATTAATATATTATATTGAATATTCATAATATCATTAATATTATTTTTCATTTTCACAGTACAGTTCAATTTTGATTTTGACTTCTGTACCATAAATGATCTCAAAGTTACATTACAGTAGAACTCATCTCTATCTATCTATCTAGGAACCATCTCAGCAACACATCGACATTTCACGAAGAGTGCAAGTCTCAAGTTTACTTAAATATGGAAAACCGTTCGAGCATTTATTTGATATCCTTGATATTCATTTTAAGGTCTGTGTTCTACTATGTTCTTGGTCCTCACTTGAAGTTGGACAACTTTAGCTTATTAGTGCAACAATTGCATGTTATGAGTGAGACAAAACTCTACTTGTTGAAAGCTGCATTCTAATTTGTATTAGTGGTGGTAAACTGGATTGTTGAACACTCATCCAATATCCTTGATCAGGCTGCTACTACTGCATGACGCATCTACTAGTCAGGCATAGTAGTGTTACCGGTGCTGCACCGTACAATAGTTTACAAGTAAGGTATAACTGCGTATTAGTAGGCCAAAGTGGCACTAGTACTGGAAAAAAACATAATTGGTAAAACACAGTCATTCTACTAGTGTGCAATGTAGTCATTTCATTAGTGTGCTGAATTTACTTATGAATAAGGACAAAGAAGTTACTAGTACATGGACCTTAAACTGGATATCAAGGATACCAGATAAATAATCAAACTGCTTTAAATAGTTAAATGGATAACCCAATTCATTCAATACTGTACCTGACTCTTGCGCGTTCCAATCCGGATGAGACGGCTGACTTTTCCATCCCCATTCTGAAACAATTAGAAATAAAGTTTAAGAAATCACATTCCTTTTCTGATGTTGAATCAATAAACCTCATCTGCAAACCAGAATCGAACTTCACCGTCATATACTTGAACAGTCCTTCCTCCATAACTCGGCTTGTGAACTGTACAAGCTATTGTGTCTGCCTGTTGGGTCGAAGAAAGGACCTGTGCTGAAGTCATACAGCCCCAAGATAGTGAACAGAGTAGTCTTTTTAAGAAGACAAGCCCTCATTCACAGACCCTCCACCCCAAGACAGTCAGCCCTGTTGCCCAGAGATAAGCACAGGTCCATTGAGTCCGTTATACGAAGCAGGGAGTGGCAACTCAGTGGATAAGGTGTGGTCCAATGCATTTTAAGACATAAAGCATCCGTTACTGTATTTCGGAATGGTTGCCAATAAAAAAATATAGGTTTGTACAAAGGAGAACATGAAAACGCTAGTTGATAAATGATTACCTGGTAAAAAAGAAAGCGTCCTACACATATGCGTTATGCACGTCCATCATTCAACTTTACATAAGCACAAACTTAAATAAGATTGAGTTAGTTTTGACATAAACCATGGGAGCTGCGTACTTAACAATGCGATTAATGCAGAAGTTACAACCAGTTGTAAATTTATTAGGTACGTAAATACATTATTATTGTTCGTTCTTATTTTACTTTGTGGTGCCAAGCCAAGTGCACGTTATATTGACAACTACAAACTATTCACAACTTGTCATGAAAGTTTGTTTTTTTAGACCGCGCCTCTCGACTAAAAGGACCAATGCTGAGCTTGCATACGGTGACAGGCGTCATCAATGGCCAATTGGAAGGCAGCCTGGCGAGTTTCTGCGGAAATACGGTTGCCCGCCCTCAACCAGCAATGATTGCGCTTCACGCATGGTTCAAAATTTAATATTCAATAGTCAATGTTTATTGGTCACGTGTACAGTGAAAAAGCAGTGCCAACACACAGGCAATTAAATCATTGCTTTGCAAGCTCCCCCCTTCTTGAAAAATGTGGTGTTCGCGCGTGATGATTCATCGAAAACTCACCGGAGAGTTTGCCTCCTCCGTCATGGTGCTGACCCGGTTATCTGTGCTGATTTTCGAAAAACTGCGGCGCGTTTAGCTGCACGTAGAGTCAATTATGATGGTAAATCTTGAAAAGTGCGGCGCTCCTATTACAGCGCTCTCCTTGACCGAGGAATGTGACGTCGTTGAAGCATCTCGAGGTCATTTCCGGGTTCCATGTTTCACTCATGACGTATATATTAATAGACTAACAATGCGCTTACCCGCTGTTGGGAGAAGTGAAGCCATCGGCGGCCATTTTACGTTGCCTATCGCGAAGCTTGTCAAACGTGAATGCCTTGATTTCTCCGCGGCGTTACACAGTTTTTTATGAGCTCTAAAATGTAAACTTTCGAGTTAAAAAGGGGAAGAAAAAGACAAAATATTTCCCAATTTATTCTTTGTATCTTTACAAAACATCCAGTGTCATTTATTTGAAGGAGACAATTAAAATACGTTTTCTCCAATATTCTAACATAAAAAGATGTGCGTAATTATCGTAAGTCGCATTTTAAGGAAAAGCAAATTACAACCTGTCAGAAATAAATGATCAGCCAAACAATGTTACCTTACACGTAAATGCGCTTAGCTTTTTTCAAAATATGAGGTGAGCTTGATAAAACATATTCATAATCGTTTCCTGCACAACTAACTCAAGATATTTCATTAACATGGATTGGGGAAAACCCTTTTCTGATATGTATATTTTTCCACTTTGGAAGTTTTAAATATAAAACATTATTGTTGATGGAACAAAACGCAGCAATTCAGAGTATTGACCCTTTCTGGAATACTTGGCAGAGCCGGAGCTACATCGAGAGAAAAATTTTGATATACTATATCGAAATTAATAAATTTAAAACCAACCCGAAACGCTCTTGTATTAAATTAATGGCCAAAAACCAAAACGAAGGACAATTTAAATATAATTATAGTTTCAATTAGTTTTGTATCCGTATAATGTAACTGGTAACTTGAACACGGTGTTTTGTTCTGAGACGTGCTAAAGATGTACAGCTAATTTGGCACAATATTTGCAAAGTATGCAAATTATTTTTTAAGTAAACCAAACTGAGTTAACTAAGTTAAAATATTTAACTGAGTTAAAATATTTGGAATTAATCACCTGCGTTAACGCTTTTATTTTGACAGCCCTAGAAACACAAACGAAAAGCAACAGCAAAGAAAATGGCAATGCTCATCAAAACGTTGCTTTTTACATTGACTAGATCTTGCTTGTATTTTGACTGAGCTGGGCAAGGTTCTATGTATTTGATAATGTTATTTCACAAAACCCTGACTGTGGATGGTATTATAAACAATGACTCCTAAGTTACAGAGTGGGTTACAAAGTATGCAAATCAGTTTGTGTGTTGATTTACGCATGCATGTGGCGACCTCTCAATGGAGCATTGTTTCCACCTGCCTATGTCGGCTTCTGCTGCGGGTACTTGGTGGATGTGATGCATAGCATTATTACTGATGACTCTCTCATTCCACAGAGGGGCATCAATCTTCAATTGAACAATGACAGTGAGACAAGCAGCACAATCGACCCATGTTTTAAGTATCACACAAATTTGTGCTCACCCTCCTCTTGTTGATTTCGCAGTTATTGTAATTAGTGCATTTGATTTATTATTGTTAACACAAAAACTTCAGCTGTAATGTACAGTATGTTGAGGATCATTTATATGTGCACTGCAAATCTCCCGGTGTTAATTCAACACCATAAGGTGTTAATTTTAACACCGGTAAATGTCAATAAGAATGCTACCTACAAAGGGTTAAACTGACATTTATAACGGGTTTCTTTGTTCAACACACATAGACAAAAAGCTATTCACACGCAGACATACCTAGGCACAATATAGAGTGTGCAATGAACCAATCACGCATGTGTGTGTAATGTGGGAGGACACCCAAGAACCCACAGAAAACCCACACAGGCACAGGGTAAAACATGCAAACTCCACACTGGATGGCCGTAGCCTGGAATCGAACACTGGACCTCTTTACTGTGAGGCGGATGTGCTAGCTAACCAGTCATCCTAAATGCTGCCCCAATTTCAAACACTTTGCTTTTATTAAATCCATTTCCGAAAATTCATACAAACCAGTAATAGGACACAATGTATGTGCTTCCATCATTTTTATGCGAAAACATTGCATCATGCCAATAATTAAATCAGGTCAGACACACCAACGGCAAACAAACCCTCCTCAATTCTAAATGCATTCAGGAAGTCGTCAACAATTCTCCTGAAAGTAGGGGATACAATTTTAGTTCCATTTGGTTATCTCCTTTTTTATTGTTACAACACAGCTACAGTGCGCCATAGCCAACGCCAAATCTGAGCAACCCGTACCGTCATCATTACATACGGACCACCCTCTCTTCTCCGTCCGCTCTCTCTCCTTTTCACACACCCCTCCCGTCCAATTTGTAGCACTATTTTTAATATTCCATGGATAATATTGCATGGACGTAAGGTTTAACATTACAATTTTTTAGGTTTAAAATGACTATCCCAGCTTTGCGTCTTTAACTATCACACAGGAGTTTTAGTCACTTCTGTTGTGGCTTTTGCAAAAGCATTTTTGCAGTCATACCCAGGTTCAGTGTTGTTGTGTTGTGGTGTTTGTAAATGTTGCGACCTTACTCGGCCACCGTACATCATCTTTTTAACATGTTACATTTTTTGTGAATAGGCACATTGTCTGGCTCGCAGCTGACAAATGAGCTTCTCATACATCCCAAAAAGTCCCATGCAGCTTGTCACTCTGTCTAGACTTGCTTCAACCAAAACATGTTAAATGGATTGCTAATCAACCCAATTGGGCGTGTAGGCCATGTGACATCACATTGAATAAAATTTTCAGCCACTCTGTTTTAATATGAAATAGAAAACTCAAATATAAACTGAAACTTTTTTTTCCTTTAATACAATAATGTGAAAGTTTTCATCCATCCAAACACAAAGTAATCAGAAGTCTCCAGGCTCTTGAAAACTCTCACTGGAGAGGTTTGCAGCCAAGTATCAAGCAGTTGGGATGACAATTAGTACCGCCAAATCTGAGACCTTGGCAATCAGTTGGAAAAGGGTGGAGTGGCCTCTAAAGGTCTTGGATGAGATGCTGCCCCAAGTGGAGGAATGCAAGTACCTACCTTGTGGTCACGTTGACAAGTGAGGAAAGAATGGAGCAGGTGTTCGGCAGGCAAATCCGTGCAACATATTCAATGATGCGGCCGCTGTATTGATCTGTCGCTGCGAAGAAAGAGCTGAGAAGAAAGGCAAAGTTCATCAGTTGCTTTATGTTCCTACCCTCAGATATGTTCTTAAGCTCTGGGTCGTGACCAAAAAACCAAAAGATCATCGATTTAAGTAGCGGGAATGAGTTTTCCAGGATGTCCAGGATATCCTTAACAGATAAATGAAAAGCTTGGTCATCTGGAAGGGCCGCAAACTCAAGCCACTGCTCATCCGCATCAAGACTGGACAGGTAAGGTGGCTTGGGCATCTTGTTAGGATGCCTCTCCACTGGCAGGAAGTCCTGGAGATGAAGAGGCCTACACAACTGATTCTGAAGGCCTTGGGCAGTTTAGATTGATCTGGTAAAACATGAAGGCAGAAGGAAAAAAAATAAAAATTCAACATCCATGTCATGGAAGTCGCATAGCCTAGAGAAATGCTACAAATCAAAGAGAATAGACTGCTGGGAATAAGTAAATTAAAACTTATGTAACAAATAAAATTTAGCTTTTAAGTATAGGTAAGTGTTTTTGATAGTGATTACTGAAATATATGAGCTGAACTGTGTCCATCACTCTCACGGGTCCACACACAAGTGAAACTTGCATCTTCCCACCACATTTCCATTTTTCTTCTTTAAAAACATGTCAGAGTGCAACTCTTTAAGTTTTTCTGCAACACTGTCCGTCTGAATGCGAGCCAACTATAAGAACACAATGCTATGAATGAGTTTTTAATGCCATACAATTTAGGCTTGCATGAAATGGGATCAGTGCACAGAATGGAAAACTAAAAACTGAACATCACATTAAAATCTCAACATCAAACACCAAAAATTAGACGGTTGAAGTTACTGTGAAATAGTAAAGACAAGCGTATGAGCAAACCAATTAAGCACATATTTAATACTGTAAGGCTGCAACTAACAATTATCATCATCATCAGCTGGAAGATGTGGAATAGAAAAGTACATTAATATATTATATTGAATATTCATAATATCATTAATATTATTTTTCATTTTCACAGTACAGTTAAATTTTGATTTTGACTTCTGTACCATAAATGATCTCAAAGTTACATTACAGTAGAACTCATCTCTATCTATCTATCTAGGAACCATCTCAGCAACACATCGACATTTCACGAAGAGTGCAAATCTCAAGTTTACTTAAATATGGAAAACCATTCGAGCATTTATTTGATATCCTTGATATTCATTTTAAGGTCTGTGTTCTACTATGTTCTTGGTCCTCACTTGAAGTTGGGCAACTTTAGCTTATTAGTACAACAATTGCATGTTATGAGTGAGACAAAACTCTACTTGTTGAAAGCTGCATTCTAATTTGTATTAGTGGTGGTAAACTGGATTGTTGAACATTCATTCAATATCCTTGATAAGGCTGCTACTACTGCATGACGCATCTACTAGTCAGGCATAGTAGTGTTACCGGTGCTGCACCGTACAATAGTTTACAAGTAAGGTATAACTGCGTATTAGTAGGCCAAAGTGGCACTAGTACTGGATAATTGGTAAAACACAGTCATTCTACTAGTGTGCAATGTAGTCATTTCATTAGTGTGCTGAATTTACTTATGAATAAGGACAAAGAAGTTACTAGTACATGGACCTTAAACTGGATATCAAGGATACCAGATAAATAATCAAACTGCTTTAAATAGTTAAATGGATAACCCAATTCATTCAATACTGTACCTGACTCTTGCGCGTTCCAATCCGGATGAGACGGCTGACTTTTCCATCCCCATTCTGAAACAATTAGAAATAAAGTTTAAGAAATCACATTCCTTTTCTGATGTTGAATCAATAAACCTCATCTGCAAACCAGAATCGAACTTCACCGTCATATACTTGAACAGTCCTTCCTCCATAACTCGGCTTGTGAACTGTACAAGCTATTGTGTCTGCCTGTTGGGTCGAAGAAAGGACCTGTGCTGAAGTCATACAGCCCCAAGATAGTGAACAGAGTAGTCTTTTTAAGAAGACAAGCCCTCATTCACAGAACCTCCACCCCAAGACAGTCAGCCCTGTTGCCCAGAGATAAGCACCGGTCCATTGAGTCCGTTATACGAAGCAGGGAGTGGCAACTCAGTGGATAAGGTGTGGTCCAATGCATTTTAAGACATAAAGCATCCGTTACTGTATTTCGGAATGGTTGCCAATAAAACAATATAGGTTTGTACAAAGGAGAACATGAAAACGCTAGTTGATAAATGATTACCTGGTAAAAAAGAAAGCGTCCTACACTTATGCGTTATGCACGTCCATCATTCAACTTTACATAAGCACAAACATTAATAAGATTGAGTTAGTTTTGACATAAACCTTGGGAGCTGCGTACTTAACAATGCGATTAATGCAGAAGTTACAACCAGTTGTAAATTTATTAGGTACGTAAATACATTATTATTGTTCGTTCTTATTTTACTTTGTGGTGCCAAGCCAAGTGCACGTTATATTGACAACTACAAACTATTCACAACTTGTCATGAAAGTTTTTTTTTTTTTAGACCGCGCCTCTCGACTAAAAGGACCAATGCTGAGCTTGCATACGGTGACAGGCGTCATCAATGGCCAATTGGAAGGCAGCCTGGCGAGTTTCTGCGGAAATACGGTTGCCCGCCCTCAACCAGCAATGATTGCGCTTCACGCATGGTTCAAAATTTAATATTCAATAGTCAATGTTTATTGGTCACGTGTACAGTGAAAAAGCAGTGCCAACACACAGGCAATTAAATCATTGCTTTGCAAGCTCCCCCCTTCTTGAAAAATGTGGTGTTCGCGCGTGATGATTCATCGAAAACTCACCGGAGAGTTTGCCTCCTCCGTCATGGTGCTGACCCGGTTATCTGTGCTGATTTTCGAAAAACTGCGGCGCGTTTAGCTGCACGTAGTCAATTATGATGGTAAATCTTGAAAAGTGCGGCGCTCCTTTTACAGCGCTCTTCTTGACCGCAGAATGTGACGTCGTTGAAGCATCTCGAGGTCATTTCCGGGTTCCATGTTTCACTCATGACGTATATATTAATAGACTAACAATGCGCTTACCCGCTGTTGGGAGAAGTGAAGCCACCGGCGGCCATCTTACGTTGCCTATCGCGAAGCTTGTCAAACGTGAATGCCTTGATTTCTCCGCGGCGTTACACAGTTTTTTATGAGCTCTAAAATGTAAACTTTCGAGTTAAAAAGGGGAAGAAAAAGACAAAATATTTCCCAATTTATTCTTTGTATCTTTACAAAACATCCTGTGTCAATTATTTGAAGGAGACAATTAAAATACGTTTTCTCCAATATTCTAACATAAAAAGATGTGCGTAATTATCGTAAGTCGCATTTTAAGGAAAAACAAATTACAATTGTCAGAAATAAATGATCAGCCAAACAATGTTACCTTACACTTAAATGCACTTAGCTTTTTTTCAAAATATGAGGTGAGCTTGATAAAACATATTCATAATCGTTTCCTGCACAACTAACTCAAGATATTTCATTAACATGGATTGGGGAAAACCCTTTTCTGATATGTATATTTTTCCACTTTGGAAGTTTTAAATATAAAACATTGTTGTTGATGGAACAAAACGCAGCAATTCAGAGTATTGACCCTTTCTGGAATACTTGGCAGAGCCGGAGCTACATCTAGAGAAAGATTTTGATACATGTGACTACTGTCATTTTCACACGGTGGGGGTCAGTTTTGTGAAAGTAAATTTTCTATGCGAACTACTTCAAAGTTCAGTTCAAAATTCATGATTCATGACTAAATTCACCGTTCCAAAAATGAACTACCGTAGTTCATAGTTTAGTTGTTTTGTTTAACAATATGTTGCAAGCCCAGTCTTTTTATATTTTTGGAATTTTAATCATAGTTTTTATTTTGTTTTGAGTGTTGTTTTTTTACATGTATTTAGTTTTAGTTAGTTTTCTTTGTTTTTTTTTTATAACCATAGTTTTAGTTTTTTCAAAAAACACTTTGTTTAGTTTGTTAGTTTTAGCATCAGTTTTCATTTAAAAAAAATGTGTTTCACTCGTGTGCAAGAAAAACAACACGTTCAGTATTGTATAGTAAAAGTTTTACAAAATTGTGATTTTAAAATATTTTGATAGTACGGTTTAACAGTCTGCAGACTTTGAATTACAATATGTGCGGTGCATGATACCAATTCTAAAGTTAGATGCATGCACGCATGAACCCAAATTATAATAAAGCTAGGATGCCTTGTTTGCCAAGTTGCCAAATTCAAAAGTGGATTTGTGTCTTGAATTCTTGTTGAGAAGTCTTAAACCCAATAGTACAGTGTGCTATGTTTTTGTCTACTGTATATATTTTTTCCACATATGAAACAAACAAAAAAAAAAGCACTTTTTACATACCCTTGCACTTCGGGCAAAGTTAAATGACAAAGTCAGGGGGAGCCATTCAAGCCAAAGAGCCACACACAAACTCGATTCCTAGGAACGATGTCATCTGCTGGCTCTTTTTTTTTTGGGTACTACTTGATGTCGGCCCCTTTGAGCAAAACACAAGAGGACTACAACTCCCAGATGAATGTTCGACCTTATCTTCCTTCGGGTAATGCAGTGCAGTATATCGAAATTGATAAATTTAAAATCAACCCGAAACGCTCTTGTATTAAATTAATGGCCAAAAACCAAAACGAAGGACAATTTAAATATAATTATAGCTTCAATTAGTTTTGTATACGTTTAATGGAGTTTCACTTAGTTTTCATTTTATTACAATGCATTTTATTCTATATATCTTTTTTATTTCGTTAACTAAAATGTTTTTTTCAATTTTTGTTTTAGTTATTTTGTTTGGTTTTCGGTAACTAAAATAACTTTGGTTGCAGCAAGCCATTACCCTCAAAATATGTCATTTTCAATTCAATCCACAGTTGCAGACACCTGCAATTTTCACCCTACAGTCTCATGAGGAAAAACATGTTGCTTGAATGCTCTTTTTTAAATGAGGAATTGAAAAAAAAAAAAAAAAGAAAAAATATGACTAGAATTTAATGTGCAATTACAAATACAATCCATTGTAGGAACCTGGCTAAGGTTGGTCGAAAATGAGCTATTGCACACTACATCTAAACCCTCTTCTCATCTTCACGCTACAGTAAAACCCAACCTGCAACTTCTGCCAACAACAATTGATCATTCTGATTGGCTGTTAGCTAGCAAATCAGAGCATGCGATAGAAGCAAACTGTGAAACTAGTACTGTCAAGTGATTGATTTTTTTAATGAATTAATCACAAAAAAATTCCATGATTAATCGGATTAATCACATTTTTCAACTACTATTTTTTGTAAAGCTTATAACAGATATTTACTTGAATAATATCTTGTAATTGATGCAAAATCACCAAAATATGAAGTATGTTTTATTGAAAGAATGTTCTAATAGCATTCTTTGATTCTTAAATATGCTCTAAATGGAGACATCCTTAAGGGCATTTTTCCCCTGAAACATTTCTCAAAACTGCCTGCAAGCAGTATTTTGAGGATCATTTATATGTGCACTGCAAATCTCCCTGTGTTAATTCAACACCATAAGGTGTTAATTTTAACACCAGTAAATGTCTATAAGAATGCAACCTACAAAGGGTTAAACTAACATTCATAACGGGTTTCTTTGTTCAACAAACAGACAAAAAGCTATTCACACTCAGACACACCTAGGCACAATATAGAGTGTGCAATGAACCAATCACGCATGTGTGTGTAATGTGGGAGGAAACCCAAGAACCCACAGAAAACCCACACAGGCACAGGGTAAAACATGCAAACTCCACACTGGATGGCCGTAGCCTGGAATCGAACACTGGACCTCTTTACTGTGAGGCGGATGTGCTAGCTAACCAGTCATCCTAAATGCTGCCACAATTTCAAACACTTCGCTTTTATTAAATCCATTTCCGACAATTCATACAAACCAGTAATAGGACACAATGTATATGCTTCCATCATTTTTATGCGAAAACATTGCATCATGCCAATAATTAAATCAGGTCAGACACACCAACGGCAAACAAATCCTCCTCAATTCTAAATGCATTCAGGAAGTCGTCAACAATTCTCCTGAAAGTAGGGGATACAATTTTAGTTCCATTTGGTTATCTCCTTTTTTATTGTTACAACACAGCTACAGTGCGCCATAGCCAACGCCAAATCTGAGCAACCCGTACCGTCATCATTACATACGGACCACCCTCTCTTCTCCGTCCGCTCTCTCTCCTTCTCACACACCCCACCCGTCCAATTTGTAACAGTATTTTTAATATTCCATGGATAATATTGCATGGACGTAAGGTTTAACATGACAATTTTTTAGGTTTAAAATGACTATCCCAGCTTTGCGTCTTTAACTATCACACAGGAGTTTTAGTCACTTCCGTTGTGGCTTTTGCAAAAGCATTTTTGCAGTCATACCGAGGTTCAGTGTTGTTGTGTTGTGGTGTTTGTAAATGTTGCGACCTTACTCGGCCACCGTACATCATCTTTTCAACATGTTACATTTTTTGTGAATAGGCACATTGTCTGGCTCGCAGCTGACAAATGAGCTTCTCATAAATCCCAAAAAGTCCCATGCAGCTTGTCACTCTGTCTAGACTTGCTTCAACCAAAACATGTTAAATGGATTGCTAATCAACCCAATTGGGCGTGTAGGCCATGTGACATCACATTGAATAAAATTTTCAGCCACTCTGTTTTAATATGAAATAGAAAACTCAAATATAAACTGAAACTTTTTTTTCCTTTAATACAATAATGTGAAAGTTTTCATCCATCCAAACACAAAGTAATCAGAAGTCTCCAGGCTCTTGAAAACTCTCACTGGAGAGGTTTGCAGCCAAGTATCAAGCAGTTGGGATGACAATTAGTACCGCCAAATCTGAGACCTTGGCAATCAGTTGGAAAAGGGTGGAGTGGCCTCTAAAGGTCTTGGATGAGATGCTGCCCCAAGTGGAGGAATGCAAGTACCTACCTTGTGGTCACGTTGACAAGTGAGGAAAGAATGGAGCAGGTGTTCGGCAGGCAAATCCGTGCAACATATTCAATGATGCGGCCGCTGTATTGATCTGTCGCTGCGAAGAAAGAGCTGAGAAGAAAGGCAAAGTTCATCAGTTGCTTTATGTTCCTACCCTCAGATATGTTCTTAAGCTCTGGGTCGTGACCAAAAAACCAAAAGATCATCGATTTAAGTAGCGGGAATGAGTTTTCCAGGATGTCCAGGATATCCTTAACAGATAAATGAAAAGCTTGGTCATCTGGAAGGGCCGCAAACTCAAGCCACTGCTCATCCGCATCAAGACTGGACAGGTAAGGTGGCTTGGGCATCTTGTTAGGATGCCTCTCCACTGGCAGGAAGTCCTGGAGATGAAGAGGCCTACACAACTGATTCTGAAGGCCTTGGGCAGTTTAGATTGATCTGGTAAAACATGAAGGCAGAAGGAAAAAAAATAAAAATTCAACATCCATGTCATGGAAGTCGCATAGCCTAGAGAAATGCTACAAATCAAAGAGAATAGACTGCTGGGAATAAGTAAATTAAAACTTATGTAACAAATAAAATTTAGCTTTTAAGTATAGGTAAGTGTTTTTGATAGTGATTACTGAAATATATGAGCTGAACTGTGTCCATCACTCTCACGGGTCCACACACAAGTGAAACTTGCATCTTCCCACCACATTTCCATTTTTCTTCTTTAAAAAAGTCCGAAATGTTCAAAAGTTAACAGAATAATAGCTTTTAGAACAGGTCATTTGAAGTTAAGAAAAGCAGAAATGTAAATCAATCAAATCAATTCATTCACTACCAGCCGAGTTTAAAAAAAAAGGATCTTTGACGTCTTTAGCCGTCAATGGGATTAAATGAGTTCAGATAAATGTAAATCACTTTTAAATCCGTGGTCTCAAAGGGACATCTCTATTATTGGTCGAATTTTTATCACGAAAATAGAATGCCTATCCACATTCATTTATTCGGCCTACTCTCTGTCACTATCAAAAAAGGCAATCAAATCAATCAATCAGGTGAACTTCAATTACATTTGGAATAGAAAAACACATTACATTAGTTAAAGGGTATGAGGAAGAAGGTCTTAAAGCCATTGATATAAATTGTATTAACGGCACCATGAAACTTAATTGGTTAAGTTAATTTTTGAAGAATAAAAACAGTTTGTGGTTTCATATCCCGAATTATATTTTTGATTGATTAGGAGGGATTAATTTCCCCCTCAGATGTGATTTTGACCTGGACAAGATCCCTATCAAACTGGCCACCTTCCATCAACAAGTTTTACACGACTGGAGAATGATTTACAAACATAATTTTAGTCCCCACAAAACCCCATAATGGAATTGTACATGCATTTTGTCTAGCAATAAATGATTTTTTTTTTCAGAATTGGTTCAAAAGAAGAATTTGGTTCCTGACATCGTGGACCATACGGGAAAATTTTTTCCCTTTGAAATGATCTGTTCTAAATCTAACCTGACTGACAAAAGGCAATATAATCTTATCAAAGCATATACTCAGTCTGTAATCATTATGTTCATTTCACAGTAATGTGAACCCATCACTTTCTTTGACACAACACAACGTAGCCTAATATACCTAATGTCACAATCCGGCAAAACTTTTTTAAAGAACTGTATCCTTTCTCATCAAAAAAAATTTCAATCCTACAAATCTTCTCAAAGGAAGTTAGAAGTTTGAGATCCAAATTCTTTAAATGTCCAGTTCAACCGAAAGCAAAGGAAATTCATTGTAAAATGCTCAATATGGTATAACCATCATCTGAATTAAAAAAAAAAGAAAATCGCTTTAATTTGGACCACAACAACTGTTTATTCTGTGATTAAGTGTTGAATTAACAGAACACCTATTTTATGACTGCAAATTTGTTAATTCCTTCTGCGAAGATCTGTACGACAAGTTGTTGCCTAAATTACCCAATCTTTCAGTTCTGTCAATGGAAAATATTTTGTATGGTATTTCTGTTAAATAATCATCCCATGACCTAATAATTAACACACGTATCCTTGTCGGAAAATATTTTATGCATAAAAGTGGATACATTAAATCTAAACCAAAATTTTATGTTTTTCATAAAGATGTCATGTCATTACTTTGTATCCTATAGAAATACACGATGAAGAAGAATGCTGTGAAACTATAGAGCTGAGTAGAGGAGTTGAACTTTGCTGAAAGCCCCTAGTGACCCCCGTGTTACTTGTGTAACGTCCGAGGGTAGGGGTCATTTATTTATTTATTCATTTTATTTTTCATGGTTATTATTGTGAATTTATTTTAATTCTTCTGTTTTATTTTGTGATACTTTCTTGAGGCCTTTCTGTTATTTTTTATGAAATATATTGACAATGTAATATGACAATATTTTTTGTACATTTAAAGTTCTATAACAATAATAACTAAAAAATATTGTAATAATCGTGGGTTTTTGTCACGTTAAGAATCACGTGACGACATTGATGCACACGTCACAGGTTTGCAGTGTGGGCTGGTTTAGCGCTGTACTTCCGGTGGAGACGTGGCTCTGCACTGCTGCCATATTGACGCCAGGCAAGCTAACAGCCATACATCCTCAAGTGAAGTCTACCGTCTTACCTTGCCTATTCGGAGTGATTAAGAGAACCCAAGCAAAAAAGACAAAGAAGCTGAAGGTCGTCATTGTACAGAAAGAGAAACAAAAATGGTAAGAAGACACGTCAACTCCAGAAAGTTAAATACGTTTTGTTGGGCCTTGGCTTCAAAACATAGGCCAAAGCAGTGTGGCTGGCTAATGCTAGGTAACAGTTGGGTCTCCGACAGCGAAATTATGCTTCCAACCTTTAGAGCGACAGTTCCAATATTTTCGTAAAGCTATCATTTTGACACAAATGTAATTGTAGTCATTGAATCTGGGTGCTGTGACCAAACGGGCGACATAGCTATGTTGCAGGCTGAAGTGACGTGAAGTAGCTCACTGGCTGTCTGAAGCAGAAGCTTTGCTAACGTTGCCTGCTGTCAGTGTGCAGATCCTTCTCAACCTTCTTTAATAACGTCACAGTGGGTTCGAGTTCTGTCAACATCCACTGCATACACGTCCAACGTCTTGTGAAATTCATTTATTTGTATTCATTGTCCTTTCCTAGTGCTGCTGCTCCCGTTGAGATGTCAAAGACTTGTGTAAAATTGAATGTGTCAAATAATTGTAGTTTAATGTGCAATTTGGCCTTGTTTACAGCCACCAATTTCTCATGTAGTAATAACAGCTGGTTTGTTCAGTACTCTCTGATTTAATACCCCATATTTTTGCAGTTAAAACTATTTAATCTATCAGTTCTGACAGTGTGTCGGTACAGTTTTCTGTGTTACATACAGTATGACACACTTGTCATCTTCAGGTGCTGTTGGCAGCGGCGGTGTGCACCAAGGCTGGCAAGGCCATTGTTTCGCGGCAGTTTGTTGAAATGACGCGGACACGAATTGAAGGTCTACTTGCTGCATTTCCAAAACTGATGAACACAGGGAAGCAACATACCTTTGTGGAAACGGACAGTGTTCGTTACGTGTACCAGCCTCTGGAGAAGCTGTACATGGTCCTCATCACCACCAAGAACAGTAACATCCTTGAGGACCTTGAAACACTCAGACTCTTCTCTCGTGTGGTAAGCCTTCCGTTGTTGGCATGATTACATGTGTGTGGTGTGTTGTGCCCCTAATCAATTTTAAATGTTCTGACTTTTCATACCTGGTCTATGGCTAGGAAGAAAGGTCAGTGTGAAGCCACTTTTAACTCAGACTCAACAATCAAATTTATATCACTGTCACAATGTAGTAGAATGCAATTCTCAATTTGCAGAGGCTGCAATTTGGGTAAAAATAAAACAAAACTTTGCTTCATTTCAGTCGGTCGGTATGTATAACTATATTTTATTTATGTACGTAGTTGAAGTGATGGAGCGACAAATCCTTTTGCATTATTGTATATGACTCATTGCTTAGTGACTTAAATTTACGCCACACCTTTTCAAATTTGGTGAAGTTGTGAATGCTTTGAAAGGGAAGTCAAACCCCCAAAATTATTTTTGATAAAATCTCCTTTTGGCCTTCACTTGTTTAACATGGCTTTCTGATTAATATTGCGTTTGTGGAATATCAGTTAAGCAGCAAAAAACACTTGTTTTTAGCCGTTTGAGGGGGGCGGCCATTTTGTCACTATTGTCGACTGAGAATGACATCACAGTTGCGCAGGGATTAGGTAATGACCAATAATAGCTAACCTGTTTTCTGAAGCTGAGCCATGATTGGTCGTTAACTGATCCCTAAGCAACTGTGATGTCATTTTCAGTCGACATTAGTGACAAAATGTCTGACCTCCAAGATGGCTAAAAACAGGTTAAACAGTAAAATCCTTACTGCTTTACTCATTCCATAAACTAGGGCGGAACGAATTTCGGAAAAAATTGTTTTGCAATTTTCCTGAAAGATACTGCGTTTTTTCACTCTCTTCCACGCTCATTACCGTTCTTCTTCGTTTGGATGCCATGATCTACAGACGTAAATGTAAAAGAATGGATTTGAACTCTTTCTCAATTTCAGTAAAACTCATGCCAACGGGTCACTTACATGTCGCCGTTTTGGATTCAATCACGGGGAAGCTGTCAAAGTTTTTCCGTTGTATGGAGCGGGAACTGCTTAAGTTTGCGCTACTGCGGGCTTGTGAGGAATTGATCGTCAATGTAATATAGTAGTACAAAATTTAATGCATACGTTTTTTCCCAGATGTGAGAATTTCTGTTTGACAGAGGTCTGTATGTGGGAATACTTACTGTATACCATTAAAAACTAAAACTATTACTGTAATAATGCCAAGACACTAAAGAGGTTTTGTGAGGGGGCAGTTCTTTCTCAAGTTTTTCAAAACTCCTTGTTGTCAAGCATATCTTTGGATTCACGGGTAATTGTGTATATAATGTCAATAAAATCATTGCCCCTCAGCATAACTAAATTGATTAAAATTTAATATATAAGATATAATTGTGAGACCTATTATTGTAAAGATTTCAAAACTCAGTACTCTGAGGTGCAAAATAGCGCGAAAATTATTGATGAGATCAATATTTAATATACATTTGACAAACCTGACAATATTTAGCCGGCTGTGGAGCAATGATTACAACTGTTAAGCAGTCAATTAAGCCCAGCTAGACAGTTTATAAAGCAACGCCTTTCGTCTTTTGTTGCTTTATTGCTTGCCTCACGCCGTCACAGCAAAAGATAAAGAAGGTTTGGCCGATTCCACGCTGGACAAGAACTATACAAAAATACACCAGTTGGGCTATTGCTGGCTAGAAGCTTGTACGTTATTCAGATGGATGTAAAATGTGTCCAAATAAGTGCTTCAGAAAATGCATGGCAGAACATAGGTTCTGCCGTTTGACAATGTGTTGATCGGAGTGTATGTATATACTTGATATGTTTTCAAAAAAGTGAAAAAGGCTTGTTAAAGTACTTTGGACAACATAGTGTGTAGCTAAAGCACTTTGTTTACACTCATGATAAAATCGGATGTTAAATTTTTGGAATCAATGATGTGTTTTTTTTCCCCTCTTCTTCAAAAGTGCAATTATATACATTTTTTAAATGAATTTAATTAATTAAATATCCAATCTATTCGATTGGATATAGGATTTAATGGTTAACGAACATCAATCGCGTATTTGAGGTACCAGTTCAGTTCCTGAACTCTATATATGACGACGAGAACAACTTCTGGGGTGTCACTCAACAGCAACTGGTGGGTGCAAACAAAGGCACAGTCTAGGTCCTGACGTCGCATCCATTTCCAACATGGCTCCTTGCATTTAAATTAAACGGGGATTTCAGGCACGCTGTTTTGGAAAATGCAAGACTAGACACACGGATATGAACACCAGATATTCATCAAACATTACAAGATTGCTCCCTTTCACCATCAACTAAATGGGCTCGCGGAGATGCCCTTTAACAACACTAATTGAATTAGATAAACGTTAGTTTTACATAATGGTTTATTTGCCTTTATTTTATCGGAAGCCTAACCTATTAGACAGAATTTACATGTATAAGCTATTCTTTATTGTCATACAGATTAATTTATTGCTTGTTTGTTCCAAAACAACTTCGGAAGAGGACCCTGAAAAATAATAGTATAATAATTTGCAATGTCGAGGTGATAATAATTTTTTTTATCAATTCATTAATTTTTAACTTGCTAAATTGTATAAAGGTTCCTCATATTAACAAAGCAAAAACAAAGATGTTAAGGAACTGAGAACAGTATATTTTTTAATTTTTCTTTTTAAGACAAAGACTACTGCGCTGTTGGCACGCACATCGAGCAGAAATGGCATTTAAAGTTTTAAGTCTTGAATTGAAAGGGAATGTGCATCTATATGTCAGAAATTTAAATCTAAAATCACAAGTTAGGTGAAAAAAAAGAACAATGCGCTAAAAAGAATGCATATCTCACAGAGTGGAGAGGAAACCGGTTATGCCCGGTACACGCATGCAGATTTCTCGTAGCTGAAACTAATTTAGACACTCCATACGTGACAAGAAAAAGTGTTTTCTTACTTCTCATATTGAGTGTGTGTTTGTGTGTGATCTACTAAATACAATACAATGTGATAAAACTATTTATATAGCGCATTACTCAACAACTGGAGCAGTAACAAAGCGCTTTCCAAGATGACAACACACACACACACGCACACACGCACAACTAATTTCTCAAACAATTGAAACTCTTCTCCCTGAAACCAAATCTCTGTAAGACCAAGACTGGCCTGTGATACATATATAGGAGGAGCTGCTTGCTGGTGCGGCATGCTGCAATTTACATACGATCCGATTAGTCGATTAATCGCGACTACTGTTGGTGATTAGTCGACTACCAAAATAATCGTTTGTGGCAGTCCTATTAGAAGATACCAGCAGATCGGCTAACTGTTAATTTGTATGGCAATTGTCCCAATGAATAAGGATTTTGAGTCCAAACTTGTCCCCCCACTTACATTTTTCTCAAATCTTGCCAGCCAAGAAACACTTACCTTCATGCAAGAAAATGATGTCAAGTACCCCCTTTATGCCTGTCCAGATCCCGGAATACTGCCGTGTGCTGGAGGAGAGTGAAATATCAGAGCACTGTTTTGACCTGATCTTTGCCTTTGATGAGATTGTGGCTCTGGGCTACAGAGAGAATGTCAACCTGGCTCAAATCCGCACCTTCACGGAGATGGACTCCCACGAGGAAAAGGTTTTCCGTGCTGTCAGAGAGGTGAGTTCATCAAGTTGGGTCTGGGTCTTTTAAGGCTGGGTTTATATTCCGTCTTTGTGGCATTCAGCATGACAATCAGCTGTCTATGCACAATTGCAAGAAAAAGTCAAATACTAAGCACTCTGCAGCAGCTGCTGTCGGAGAATAAAGTATGCAAACCCTTTGGAATTTCTTAAGTTTCTTCATGAATTGGTCGTATAATTTGAGCTTCTAAATCACAAAAATAATCAGTCTGCTAAAACCAGTGCTTCTCAAATAGTGGGGTGGGCCCCCCTGGAGGGGAGCGGTGCAGTGCTGAGGGGAGCGCATGTGAACCTGCTTTTTTTTTTTTGCTGTACTGCAATAAAGTGTAATTGCACCTCCACTCCAGTAGATGGCAGTGGCGCTCTCCTTGCCCATTGTGCACAGTGAGTATTAACTCTACGGTGAAGGTTTGTTTGGCAACGAAAATGCTGTTATTTATAGTTGCGACGAAGAGTGGATGGTAGAGGGCTGCACAAATTGTTTTCTTCTTGCTGGGGGGGGGGCTTAACATTAAATAATAAACAATTACATGTTTTCATTTATCCATCCATCTTCTGTACCGCTTCTCCTCACTAGGGTCGCGGGGGCTACTGGAGCCTATCCCAGCTATCTTCGGGCAGTAAGCGGGGGACACCTTGAATTAATTGCCAGCCAATTGCAGGGCACACAGAGACGAACAACCATCCGCACTCACACCCATACCTAGGGGCAATTTAGCGTGTTCAATCGGCCTACAATGCATGCTTTTGGAATGTGGGAGGAAACCGGAGTACCCGGAGGAAACCCACGCAGGCACGGGGAGAACATGCAAACTCCACACATGATGGCCGGGGCCGGGATTTAACCCACGCCTGATGCTGTCTCTCACTGTGAGGCCATCGTGCTAACCAGTCGGGCCACCGTGCCGCCCGTGTTTTCATTTACGTTTATTGCAAATAACATATAAACTTACGCAGCACAGAGGAGAAAAACAAAGTAAGTGAACCTCTCAGCGACAAATTCTCGAAAAGCTCTTCAGTGTCACGTGTGAGCCAACCCAGAGTACAATCCATGAGATGAGATTGGAGGTAAGACTTAAAGCTGCTACGGCCACAAGAAAACCGGTTTGGAATTGGTTTCGTATCAAGGAGAGTTGCTTGATGTGCCTTGCTCGAAAGAGCTCTCAGATGACGAGATTAGGCCTGCAGCTAGTGAATATTTTGGTATCGGATGTCCTACTTAGGTTTGGACGGTATTACAGTGCAGCTCATATGGACCAAATATTTATATTAAATACCATTATTAGACAACACATACAATTTGTATTTTCACGACCGAAAGGCGCACTTAAGGCTATAATTTTCTCCAAAGTATAATGCGTCGCACCTGGTGTGTGCATTGAGTTCCAAAATCTGTAAGCGTTGTTGTAACTTTCTTGAGCACTGAGCTTGACTGATGGGAGCATTGCCTGCCGACACACTGCTTATATAGAGGAAAGGCGGACGTGACTGAGGACAGCATGTGCAGACGCGAAAGGCACAACCCCAGTAGGTATTGCAGCGTAGCAAATGAACTCGGAGCTTGCCATCATTCCGGGAAGCTTAACAAAGGAACCCAAACCATTGGACATCGGTGTAAACATGGTGGTGAAAGTGAAGTCGTGATCGGCATGAGAGCGATGAATTGGATTATTGGGCTAAACGTTAGCCCTGTTAGCCATGATTGTGTCTGCTTGCACTGTTCAAACTTTAGAAAAAGCTGGCGTCATTTCTTAGTAGCCGCATGGCTACAAGACTGACCCCGACGAGAGAGAACCTGTTAAATACTTAAAAAAAAAAAGGACAACCAAACTCACTTTAGCTGCTGATGCCTTTTTAAATACATACGCAAGCATGCATGCTACCACATGTTTTACCATACTTGACCTCAATAATACTGTGAGGTTATGTATATGTTAAATACAGAAAATAGCACCCTTTACTAAGAAAATCCGATTTTCTTTTTTTTTTTTTTTTTTTTGGTGGTATTTGTTTAAGCATGTTGTCTTTTTTTTCCGTCAACCCGCAGACCCAGGAGCGAGAAGCCAAGGCTGAGATGAGGAGAAAGGCTAAGGAGCTGCAGCAGGCTCGAAGGGATGCAGAACGTTCTGGCAAGAAGGGACCAGCTTTCGGTGGCTTTGGCAGCGGTGGCATGACCAGCATCTCCTCAGGATCGATCATCACAGAAACCATCGTAGAGCCTGAAAAGCCCAAGATCACACCAACTCCAGTCAGGTACACCAAATAAGGAATCCATAGTTGGACAGCACTGGCTTCTTTTGAATGGTCAAGGGATGTTCTTTTGTCAAACTGTTTTTCTCCCCCTGTCCAGACCAAGTGGACCAAGTAAGGCACTGAAGCTGGGTGCTAAAGGGAAAGAAGTGGACAACTTTGTTGACAAGTTGAAGTCGGAGGGCGAAACTATCATGCCATCCTCTGGGAAGAGAGGCTCAGATGTTTCTAAAGCTCTACCACCACCAGTGAATGTGGAGAGGTTGGGACTCATCTTCATCAATTAAAATAAATAAATAAAATAAAAAATACTGTGAACAAAATTTGCATCAATACCTTCTAAGATTAATTTGTTATTCCACTGAGTTTAAGTTTAAGGCATTCTGAGCCTAAAACTGGCTCCAAATGAGCGACAGTCTCACTAATTCTGTCGATACATGTTGTTTTGATGATGACATCATTTTCCAATTGCTTGTACCATCACTTTTCATTAAGTATATCTATTTTTTTCTGATCCAAATTGGTTCATGGGTTTTGTTCTCCACGCAGAAAGAAAAAAAAAAAAATAATACAAGTGAGCCATTTAACCAAATGTAAACAAGATGGTTGGCTCAACAACAACCAAATGTTGGATTCAAACAGTGATAGCGTTACGTGCCATGGTGTTCACAATACTTTACTATTTTCAGATGTTTTATTGCAGAAAGATTTGAAAAATTGTAGCTTGTCATGAATGTTCATGCAGCTCTTCCTTTTAGTTAGTTACAAAAAAATATATTCAGCAACTACATGGAGTGGTCCCAACCCAACACTTGTCTAATTTTGTTTGTGTACAGTGTACATCTTCGTGTTGAGGAGAAGATCTCGCTCACTTGCGGTCGCGATGGCGGGCTGCAAAACATGGAGGTACTGGGCATGGTGACGCTCCGAGTCACAGACGACAAGAACGGACGCATCCGCCTTGTTCTCCTCAATAATGACAACAAAGGATTACAGCTGCAAGTGGGTGTTTTGCAAAATACAGGCACACACTTGAGACATTTTTTGTCACACGGGAAGTGACATGTTAAAATTGATAGAACTTGATTTGTATTAACTAGTCAGAACGGTATAAGTTGCAAAAATGTCATTTGACATATCCGTCTCGAGATGATTTGGTTTTAGGCCTTTGGAATTTCTAAATTATGAAGCATCTGTACTATACTGTAATGCCTTGCATTCAACCCATACCAGATATGTAAATTAGGAACAAATATTGACCAGTGATCAACAGGCATGCCCCATCATGTGCCCCTTAGACACATCCCAATGTGGACAAGAAGTTGTTCACATCAGACTCAGTGATTGGCCTGAAGAACCCTGAGAAGGCCTTCCCTCTCAACAATGACGTTGGCGTGCTGAAATGGAGACTACAGACCACAGACGAGTCACTCATACCTTTAACCAGTAAGTCCAAATTGGATAACAAATAAGACAATGTTTGTTTTTTTTGTGCACTCTTATCACAAGTGCATTTGGTTGCTGCATGATCAGAGCTCCAATAGTGCACAGCAGGCAGCCATGCTAAAGGACATCAACCCCCATCAAAGCAGTGTTCATTTTATCAGCAATTTTTATTTTGTCTCAGTTTTAGTATACATCCACACATGGAGCATGTTCTCTGCTCATTCAAAACACACAATTTTGCTTACTTAAAGCAAGACGAAAGAACTTATGTGTTTTCTTTGAATATGGCGGCTCCATATGGATAAAAGCAGTAGTGTTTTTTTTCTCAAATAGACCACATTTCCAATGAGGACTAACGATTAATGTCATGAAATTGCCTGCAGCTGGACTGAATTACATTTAGGTTTCCTGTGGCTGTGTGAAGGTCAAAAATCTAATTGTGTCTAACCAATATCATAGAACAATGTTGAAAATCAACATTTAACTTTGGTTTTGTACCATATTAAGTTGCAGCAGGTGTCTGACTTGTACAGTACTTGCGGGATTCAGACCCCAGAGCGTTAGGAAAACCTTCACCGTCCGTAATCACAAAGTATATGCGCAATTAAAAGTCATCTTTCCTTGATGTCCCCCTCAAAGGACAAACGCTATTATTAGCTGGGTTTCCACGACAGTCCTTGCTGTCACTCCACTCAAACGGGTGCTGGCGACGCAATCAAGGACATATGACAAGTGGAAAATGGAAGCGTTTCCATTCCACTTTTGCGATATACATACTTCTATATTGACAGGTCTCAGAAACCACCTCATCGAAGCGTACATTTTTGTTTTCAATATTTGAGTTTTTTTTCTCCAAATTTGTGTTTCCATTACTAGTTTGTGGTAATTTACATACTGCGCATTTGTGAAGGCAATGGAAGCCTGTCAATTGCCATTTTCATCCACAATGTGTCAATTATCCATCAGTAAACTGCTGGCCTTCAGAGAGTGGCAATGGCTGTGATGTCAACATTGAATACGAGCTGCAGGAGGAGAGCCTGGAGCTCAATGACGTGGTCATTACCATACCAGTACCGTAAGTAGATGAAATCTTCTTTTTAAGTAGTTTAAAGAACGCATAGTGACACATTGGCGTTCTTAAAAATAAGTTCTGGTCATGTTGTTCGTATAAACGTTGCCATAGGTGTCATCACAATGTGTGTTACATAAGGTGGATCTGTCCCCATGCAGGTCTGGCGTTGGTGCTCCCGTGATCGGCGATCTGGACGGAGAGTACAAACACGACAGCAGGCGAAACATCCTGGAATGGTGCCTACCCGTCATCGATGCCAACAACAAGACCGGCAGCCTGGAGTTCAGCATTAGCGGACAGCCCAATGACTTCTTCCCCGTTAATGTGTCCTTTGTGTCCAAACGCAATTACTGCGACATCCAGGTATGAACTTGGGAAGAACGCTTGATTGCCTTATTTAAAAATATAAACTGAAATAGACAAACAAAAAAATATAAAATAAGATGAAGAAAGTGAACAAGCAGCAATAAATTACATCATTTGGTCTACATTTTCAACAGGTGAAAGTAAATGTATCTAGTTCTACCCTTATAGCACGTTTTTTAGGATATATTTTCCCAGAATACAATACAATACAATTTTATTTATATAGCGTATTTCACAACAGCTGGAGCTGTAACAAAGCACTTTCCTTATGCCATCATATAAAATTAAATTTCATATCTTGATATTTTTGTCAGAAAACTAATGACTTTCTCTCCGCGTCAAAGTGTTTCCCGGGCGTGTGTGTCTGCACGTCCCGCCTCCCACAGCAACGAGCAATTTGACTGGCGGGAGAGAGAACAACGCTAGTGCAACAATGCTCATGCCATATGTAAACAAACTTGCATGTAATTGACAATTTATCAAGTCCAGAAAAAAAACAACAAAAAAAATTGCGTACGTTTTATTGATCCAACGATAAGTTCATATCGTAATTATGGTGAGAGGCCTATTAATACCTCTTAACTATTCTATTCATTCACAATGTATCCAAATAATGCGCACATATATACATTTGGAAGGACAAGCTCTGCTGAATATGTAACATCAACTCATTCTTGGAGTTTTCATGTTGCGCTAATTTAGATCTTAAAAGTATTACAGTTGATTGGCTGATTTGATTTGATTTGTATGCTTTACTGTCCGTATGAAACATGCCAATGATGAACGTCTTTTGTTTTTCTGTTTATCAGGTTGTCAAGGTGACTCACGTAGATGGAGACGGCTCCGTTAGATTCTCTTCAGAGACCTCCTTTGTTGTTGACAAATATGAAATCCTGTAAGAATATTATATTTAAAAAAAAAAGTGGGAAAAGAAAAAAATGGCCTATGAAAAATACTCCAAATCTGTGCTCCAGAGAACGATTGACAAATCCTTGCCTGTCCACCCTGTATACTATTGCACAGACTGTGTACATGAACAGGACTCCATCATCCCTCTGGCAAATAGTGCGCCAAGTGCTGGGAAGAGCTGCAGTGATATATTTATGTTCGTTAGAGCGAGAAGGATCATCTATAGTGTTAAGAATTGCGATTTCGGAACAACATCAATTCTGTTGTTGACCCGAACGGAGGCCGAGGATGATTGCAGGGCAGGCCACTGATCACATCGCGATTAGTCTGTCAGTAATAATTTGGGATGAGTTTGGGGGGACCTGCAAACACAAAGCAGTGGTGTCAGCCTCGACTCAAATTGGCTCATGTACTTACATGCATCCTCCACCACCACACTTCTTTCCTCTCAATGTTGATGCAATAGTTTGATATGGCTGATTGGGGTTCTTTCTTTCTTTTTCTAAATGCTCTTGTCCTTAACTACACAGTTCTTGTACCCGGTATGGTAAGCAATCAAATTATTGTTGATCTCTCCGATTTCTCACTGGTTTTTTTTTCTAGTGAGGACATTTCAGTAGAAAAGTTACAGATTGGACCTCGGCACAAAAGCGAATGCTCGATATATATTTTAAGTTCTATCTGCTGACATCTATTGCAGTGTGTCCTTTTTTATTTTTAATGCTGGCTTTTTTGTTACTTTTTTTGCTGTACAATTTGTCATAATTTTCCACCACACGCCATTGAAGTTTGACATGGAAGAGCAGATCCTACCCAACACGGAATATTGCAACTTTGATATTTTTATAACGCTGTAGTAGCCCCTCTTCACACAGAAGTAAACTCGGTTTCACGTATGGCATTTGAATAAGTGAGATGTACCCTCAACATAGGCCACAAACAATGAAGTTCTAAATGCGACAAGGACCCACTACTCATCCTCCCAGCCCACAAAAATGCAAATAAACTCCAGAGCATCTTGTAATTGGGCCCTTCACACCCCAAAGATAAGAACTGGGCGCTAACACCCACGTTCATCCATCTAGTCCACAGTCAGTTTTTTTTTTTTTTTTTTTTTTTTTTATAACACTGACTAAATCAAGATTATTAAGAAATGAATGTCTTTTGTCTTTCTTGGTTTATTTTTCACTTGGATTCCCCAAATTTCAATTTAGCAACGGTTGTGTGGATGTGTTGGAGTGGGAAATAACTAGATCATGCATTTTTAACTAAATTGTGAAGGGGAATCGTAACATTCCATTGTACAATTAGGGGGAAACAGAATCTTTAATGTAATAAAATGTATTCTTGAAAAGTACATGGTTGTTGTGTCATTTCATGTAATTACTTAAAAAGTATTACTACTGTATTTGTTTTGTTTTCCATAATATTACTAATTGTAACCATCCTGGTAATGCACCGGTCTCGCTAAATACCTTGCAAAAAGACTTGGATTTGAAATCCAGTACTGCAATTGGTTTGAGGCATAAAATAAACCAGGGAGGGTAATCTAAGGTTCTAAAGTAGAATTTGCTCGTCTATCTTTTTATGGCAGCCAATGGGAGTCTTACAAAGTAGCCTAAAAAAGATAGCGATATATACATATCTCGACCATCGTGCATTAAGTTTCAATAATTTTCATAAAATTTGTTTGTATGTCAGTTGCTTGTGATTTGTGCAGAAGAAAGTTACTATTTCTCAGTGCTTCTCGATTATTTTCTGGCCGGAGGAGGGGCACTGTCAGGCCGGTGTCGGTGCTCGTTGTAGTTGGGTTGCTAGATGTGGTCGGGGTCCTTAGGTGACTGCGCGGCTTCTGAAGACGCCACGCTCTAAACACGTATTTCTCAAATATATTTCTTTGCCTCTGAGTTTTTAATTCTATTGTTCGATTTGCACATATTGATTCGCTATTCAGTTTCGCCTGCAGGCGGGCATGGAGCTTTATAAAATATATAAACTGAGCTTGTAAGCGAAAACTAGCCCATTACGGTTGGATTATTCCTTTAAATTAGCATTATTCGCAAGAGAAAATAGGTATTAAACCGAAACGTCGGCACACTAAACAACCCCTCTCAGAAAAAAAAATCAGCGCTTAGTTCCATGGGGGAATTAGCCTTGTACCCAGGGGCTACATGCTTTGTTTTGGGGGGGTTTTCCCCCCAGGGGCCACATGTAATTTTGAAATATATTATTATTTATTATATAGTTCAGAAGAAAATATGTCCATGCACATTTAGGAATACTACCAAAGGACTTCACTTTTGAGTCAGTTGTCAATTTGATATAGTTTGTTATGTCTTAAATGGAAAGACGGTGTTGCCTTCAAATGCACTTTACATCCATAAAATAGTTTTTTTTTTTGCTCTGTCAGTGAAAATCGGTTTATCTAAAATACACAAGGTGGTGCACGCGTTCAGACTTGAAATAAGTAAATGATGAAGTAGCAAAACACTGGACAGCGCCCGTGATTCGAACTCCCTCGGGAGTCCAGAGACGTTTCAATTGTGCGAAGTAATCACTGAGCCACACCAGCGTCACGACACCGGGACTCCCTTACCTGTTAAAACTCTCACACGGAAATGGGCCAGTGCAGGTGACGTATGTAGTGTAATAAAACAAAAAACATTGAAAACAGTAATCTCAACGGAAAATATATTTAGAACGCAAGAACGTTACTTAGTTAGAATATGTATGTCAAATATAAATGCAAAATTACTTTCTATACATTACGTAATCGTGCTGACGTGTCGCTGTTTTTGGAAAATAATTGCGTGACGTTGGTTCGTTCTTGTGAAACTCGACCTTGACGCTTAAATTATAACCCATAGAAGTCGCTGGTGAGTCACGTGTATGTTAAGACTTGGTCTTATTTTCTTCGTCGTTGTTCTTTGTAGTTACTCAATAATATGATTTCTGACGGCGTGAGTCTTTTTTTTCAACGGCAAGTCAGAGTTGTCCTGTCTACTGTAGAGGGCGCTTTTCCTGCGCAATGTGGTGGTGGGTGGTGGGAGTTCATCCCATCAGCATTCAATTTGAATTGAGGAACAAACGGCGACGTCTTAGAATATAGGATTTATTAGTGTCGCAATTATACAACGAATGGGGGGGCAAGAAAAACACTGGACGGCGCCCGTGGTTCGATCCCGTTAAGGAACATACGTTGGCATTAGTAACATACTTTGCATGGAGAAGAAGTAACCACTGAGCTAAACCAGTGCTGCGCTCACCTTACTAAATAGTTATATATAGACTTTTCATGTGTGGCCTGGTCAAAGTCAAGTGCACCTCGATTATCTAGTGGTGTACTTCAGAATATTTATTTCATTTGAAATAAATACAAAACATGAACCTGCATTAGCACAATCCCCTCACATGTTGGAGGTTGTGAGTTCAAATCTGGGCCCTCCTCTTCCTGTATGGAGTTTGCATGTTTAGCTGAGATGGACTCCTACACACCAGTGGTGATATTCAAATAATATTTGAATATCAAATAGATCTATAACACTCCTTGTTCTCTCTTGATGACCAATTTACATATCACATAAAACTGACTCAATTAAAAAAATAAATGACTCAAAACGCATTAACAACTAATCGTAATTAAAATTCCAGACTTAATACAACCCCTTGTACATAACATTGAAAAACATCTCAGGCCAGCATGTTTTTAGCATCCATTTGTGAATAAGCGGTTCATAAGCTGCTTTATTGGCAGCGACATACAGACAGGGCTTGGCCACTTTAGTTTGCGGTCTCATTAGTCATAGGTCAAACAAGCATGTCTTTCACAACAAAAATTCCCTGTTGTTTCTGCTATTACAGCACATACATTATATTACAGGGGTGTCAAAATCGTTTTAGCTCGGGGGCCACATGGAGGAAAATCGATGACCTAAAGGGATCGGACCAGTAAAATCATGATCTATAACGAAAACTCCATCAATATTATGCAGATTAGTGCTAGAGGTCAACTGCAAAGACATTCTCTCTCTCTCTCTCTCTCTTACTCTAAGCGTTTAATATGAACTAAAATATATAAGGACAATGTAGCTTGATACCAGTGGCAGGAAAAAGTCCCAATCAAAATTTGTTTTCAAGGAATATAGAGAAGTGCAGATAATTGAATTGAATACAGCAAGGCTCCAAGTAACAGTGAGGAATACCTCCCTTATTTTAGTTTTGCCAACACAATTTTGTTGTCTTGTTGTTTAGCGAACGTTTCATTCAACCGTGATGACTAAGACTGAACACTAGGTGGCCCCCATGTAATGACGCACTGGGAGTGACTTCGACAGAAGAAATAGAAAACTCACGAAGAAGAAATGATGTCACATCGATTACTGAAGAGCTGTGTGCTAAGCTAAGCCAAGCTAAAAAAGGTAAATTTTTCCCAGAAAAGGCACTACAAGCCAGAGCCGAAAGTCTGGTGCTGGCCCAGAATATGTTTGCAGCAATCAAAGGCGTTTTCCTGCGCTGAGTGATGTAGCTCAATGCTAATGTGAACGCTAGTGGTGTTGCTCACTTCCTGTCACTTCAGCAATAATTAATGTGAACTTGTTACGAATTGAAGAGCGCTTCAACTGCCAAAATAAGTAGCATCACAGCTCACAGATGTTGATGCCAACCATCATATGCAATGCGTTTGCATTTAAACAACTTGTTTTTCGAACATTCACGAACATGGAAGGCGGCAACACTTTGTCGGTACTAGCTTTTACGTCGCCGTAGGCACGGGTATGTCACGTCTACCTTGCACATTTACGGTTCCCAGAATGCATTGTGTGAAGTTGTAAGGACTTTAATCCTTGTCAAATGTGTTTACGTTACCACGAGCAGAATGTGTCATATTTAACACAATTATGGTTGCTTTATTTAGAGATTTATGTCTTTTTTTTTTTTTTTTTACTAAATCAAACTGTGACTTAAGTTTGTATGTGTAATAGTGGCATCAAGGCCAGTTTTATTCTGTGTTATGATCATCTGAGCATGGCTTGTAAATGTTAATAAAACAGTTTCAATGGAATATTTGTACATTTCATTCAGCAACTTCATTGAAATGTTCAATACATATGAGACTATTAGATACCATAGTGAATGTGTATGTAAATAGGTATAGAAACGAGCAACTAACATCGGCCATTTGGAACCAAATCTCGCAGGCCAGGTTAAAGCCATTTTTGGGCCTCATCCGGCGGGCCGTATGTTTGACACCCCTGATTTATACAATTATGCATATCATATCAGTTAGGGCAGACTGCAAGCAGACAATGGACGGCCAAGATGAGGAACGTCCGTTGGGATGCTGCATTCTAACAGATGGGTAAATGCAGGGACATGCCATGTGTGCGTGTGCATGTGTGTGTGGTGATGAGGGGGAGGAGTTCAAGTGAGTTTACCAGCACCCATACTTGGACTGCGGGTGTTGTTATAGAGGAGGGGCGTAGCATTGGTCTCCTCATAAAAAGAGGGTGTGCCTGGTTTCCGAATGAATGAACAGGATGATAAGCTTTGAAAGGGTCTCAGGAGGGAGAGGGGTGAGCCCAGCCGCCCTGTTGTCTTTGGCTTGTGAGAAACACACTTTTTAGAGGGGCCGCTGAGTCAGAGTGCATGTTTTGACTGGAATTAAAACTAGACAATCCACTGCTCAGCTATTTGGACTCGGGGCAAAGGCCATTTCTGAGCAGGGGTCAGACTTGGAGAAAGTTTGGTAACGTCCCGTCCGTGTTGTTGGCTACTCAAACGGACTGAGTGATGATGCTGAAGAAGGTGCGATTCAAGGTAGGAGAATGTTCATAATGTTTTTGCTTGTCAAGATTAACATGTTTTTTCAATGGTATACAAAAAGTTATCATCCATTATCTGAACCGCTTATCCTTATGAGGGTCGCAGGCGTGCTGAAGCGTATCCCAGCTGTCTACGGGCAGTAGGCGGGCGGACACCCCGACTCGTTGCCAGCCTGTCAACAAACATTCACACTCACACCTAGAGACAATTTTAGAATGTCCAATTAACCTACCTTGCATGTTTTTGAAATGTGGGTTGGAACCGGACTACCCGGAGAAGACCCACGCAGACACAGGACATGCAAACACCACACAGGAAGGCCAGAGCCCAGAGTGGAACCATCCACCTCTGGACTGTGATGCTGACGCGCTAAGCAGTTGGCCACCGCGCCGCCTAATATCACACTGTACATAGTTGAATAATTTGAAAGAAATTTACATTGACAAATCTGCATTAGGAGCAACTTTCTGAGGAATACTTATGTATGAACTTGCAACTGTCAGTCACATCAGCACCCTCCTGATTGCCAGACAGCTGCGATATGCAACCTCAAAGGAAATGAATAATTCCTGTCTGGAGGCTGAAACAAATACAGACATCTTTCCCGGAACAGTGATTACCAAGCAGTGTGCTGTGAGAAATCATCAGGTGTGTCACAAGAACTGATTCAATTTCAGTAATAAGTCCAGAAATGATTAATTTAATGCAGCTTACATATTTTGTTCAACCATCAATATCAATGACTTAGAATGGTAGGCAAAATAATTCAATGCTCCTCTGCTAGATGGCCGAATATATCTAAGAATTTTTTTGTAGTATATTCTGAGATTTTTTTTTCAAATGTAAAATATGTCTCTCACAAACACACACACACACACACACACACACTGCTCTAGAATTAGACGTCTGAAGATCAATAGAAGAGCCATTCCTCCATCTTGGCCCATTTGAAAGATCTTAATCCTCTTGTAAGTCACAAGCTTCAGTAACCTCGGGAAAACCACTCAGAATGTGACAGAGCGAAGCTGACTTTGTGCTTGTTGGCTCTTCATTAGCAGTCCTGCTGGCAATGCAGTTCAAAGGAAAAACTATACAGTCCGGCTAGTGACACTTAGGCGCTAATTACAGCAGAGCACAGGGACAAGAACAAGAGTTCACATAACTTCTGACTTGGAACGACTTTAGTTGACTCATCAAAGATTTGTTGTAAGAATCGTGTATGCAATCACTGCATACACTTATTTACAAATTACTGGAACAGTGTGTGTGTATGGGCTGTCAAAGTTAAGATGTTAACTGGCGATTTTTAACTCAGTAAAAAATTTTAACTCTGTTAACTCAGGTTTATTTACTTCAAAAATAATTTTCATACTTTCCAAAGCCAACTTCAAATACCGTACCATATTAGCTGTACATCTTTATCACATCATCTCGCAACGAAATTATGGCGTTAGATTTATGCCACAATTACGTAAGTCTAATTTCAAATTCCGCGTACGAAAACATGTTTTGTACGTACCAAAATGTTTTTTGCGTTTACAATACCCTCCATGTATATGCACAAAATAGGTTTTATGCATCAGTTTCACTCTCCTCTACGCGAACAAAACGCTGATTTATGCTTAGGATGCAGGCGTGATGACAGTGCCACAATTATTAACCAATCAGAGGTCGGACACTAGGGCTGATTCTGATTGACTGTTTACCGTCCAATAGCATTTTACAACAGTGCACGACTTCCAGGAAGGCTAAAAAACAAACAGTCGATAGAAGGGTCTTCTGCATTCAACACGCTTTCTTATTGTTTTAGGAATAATTCCCCTTTTTTTTTTTCAAATATCATTGTTTGGTTCAACGATATTGTCCCTTCAGTTGTATATGCGTTTTTTTTTTTTATAATCAAACGTGACCTCTCGAAGTTGTACATTTGCGTCTTCAACATTAGATGGCGCCATGGTAGTTGCTCGCAATAACGCCGTGCCATTCTATTCTGTTTTAGCACCCCACCTCTGAGTTACAATTGGACAGTAAACAGCCAATCACAATCAGCCCTAGTGTTTGACTCCTGATTGGTTAAGAATTGTGGAACAGTTATCGCGCCTGCATCGTAAGCGTATATCTGCCTTTTGTATGCGTAGAGGAGAGAGACGCCGTAAGTCAGGGGTGCTCACACTTTTTCAGCATGCGAGCTACTTATAAAATGACCAAAGCAAAATGATCTACCTACTATAAAATTATATTTATATATATATATATATATATATATATATATATATATATATATATATATATATATATATATATATATATATATATATATCCATATTGTCCAATGTATGTAGATGTAGCCAATCTTGGTGGCGGCTTTCGCTTTTCAAGTAAGTTGTCTGAAAAATGACTGCTGTCCTGACAACTGGCTTTTTAATTCCTTCACCTTTCTTTCTCTTCCTCAGCTCGCTTTTCGGCGTAAAGTCGGTATCATGTTTTCCATGAACAGTCAGAAAATCCCGCTCCACATTTCCCTTCCCTTGGTATTGCGATGGTAGACTGGCAGATGAGGCAAACGCACTTCGAAAATGTCATTGTGAAAAACAACTCCTCCTCCCATTCCGTATTAAAGTGATACGTTTTTGTCTTCTTACTTGGTCCAGCACCCCCACTCATGTTTATACCCCCCTTGAGTTCAAGAGAATAAAATGAGGGCTTAAAATTGGAGGTAACCAATTCGCTAGCTTGTTAGTTGTGCTGCACTTAGCACCGTTGTTTGCGCATGCGTGGTGACCTATGTGTCACAAAAAAAAAATGAATCAGGTGTCATCTGACTGGGTGCCCCGTGTCAATCACATGGCGGATAATGATAGGCTGACGTCTATTTTTTTAATGTCATGCGATCTACCCATACTACCTTTGCGATCGACTGGTCGATTGCGATCGACGTAATGAGCACCCCTGCCGTAAGCGTAAAACCCATTTTGTGAGTCAACGGGGAGTGCATAGTACATACGAACACATTTTGGCACGCACAAAACATTTTTTCGTATTTGTATTTGACATTAAACTTACGTAATTTGTGGCATAAATCTAACGCCATACACTACGGCACAACAAAATACAAACACGTCAGTGGTCATTCAAAAAAATAAAAAATAAAACATCTGCGGTCATTCGTCTTGGCTCGCACACACTCATATGCTTTTCCTTGACGGACCATGGCCACAGTGACACTCGGTAGGCTACTTGGTTGTGATAACTTACAAGTACGAGTAAAGAAGACAGAACAAGTTGACTACAAGTCTATGTTGTTCAAACGTTTTTATTTTGTTTATTTATGTTGCTTTAAAACCACAACAGTTGCCAAATAGAATGATTTACTCGGCTTATTTTGGATCAATGAGCATTGACCACGTTACCTGTTTATAATGCATAATACTTAGGAGTCAAACAGAAAGTCTTTGCTATTGGGTGGAAACCTCGTATGCATATTTTTAACTAAAATGGACTAAAACATTTTTGAGTTTTCGTCGAATAAATTTACGAAAACTAGACTAAAACCTTTTTTTTTGCGTTTCCGTCGACTAAAACTAGACTAAAACCTTTTTGAGTTTTCGTTGACAAAAACTATCACAAATAGGAGTGACAAAATCTGACGAAAACTAATAAGCATTTCCGTCCAAATGACTAAAACTAAATCTAAAATGCCTGCCCAAAACAACACTGCTGTTTATATAACATGGTATATTTACTGTCTACTTTATTCAAATATTACTGTAGCATTAAACAATATTCATTACTGAACATTTATGAGCATGTAACATCTAACTCCCATCCATCCATCCAACTGTATTTATATATCATTGCTTAGTTCAAACTTTTATTCCTTCTTAAACTGCATACGGATTTGTCAAAATTACTTCAGAGGAAACATTAGCTTACCTGACTCCACAGTCTCCACTTGGCTGCAACACACACTCTTGAAGAAAATGTATCCCATTCCCACGGCCAGCAGCCAAATGCCAAGAAGTAAATAACAAAGACCCTGACTGTTGTTTGTTCAAGTGTCTGATTTTGACGGATGGTGTGGTTTTAACAATTTATTGCAAAAAACTTTTTAAAATTTTTTTTTTATGGAAACTTGACTCGGCCAAACCAAGGCCACAATTTATCTAGAATTATTTTTTGTGTTTTGGCGTCATCTCACAGCAATTACACACACGCACACACACGCACACACACACGCGCTCACTCGCACACACGCAAGAACATTTTTCTGAATAGTAACAGTACACACCCTTGCATTGTATTTTATATTCAACTAATATGTGAAGCAGCGTTTGTCTTTTTGGTGCAGTGTTTGTGAGACTTTGATTTTTGTTAAAGAATCTGAGGTACTGACGGATTTGATAGATTGCCACCGCAGGGGTTTCACAGCTGTGATACATGAGTAAGTGATTTATTACCACACTGAGTGTCGTGGCCATCAAGCTCTTGGGATGTGGGCTATTAAGTTCTGTTTGTAAAATCAGAGTGCAAACTGGTGCTTGCGTTATTCTACGTCCTTCCCACTTTCTCTTGTTGTTTTCAGCTGCTTGTGCCCGGTACTCACAGGTGACACTTTTCCCGAGTGGTGTGTCATAATGACAGGATGGGGGATGATTGGCAGCCACCCTAAACAGGAGGGTGTAAGACTACTTTCTGTATCAACAGCATCCTGCATGCATTGCAATTATAGCAAAGTATACGGACTAATGTAGTTGTCGCCATACCGAGACTTTTTCGACAATTCTACGCCTATGGTGGATGGATTTGGTGTGGAAAAAACATGACTGGTTCACACAAACCCCTGACCTCAACCCTATCAAGCCATTTGGGATGAATTGTAACAGATCACAATTTAGCCAGACACATCACTTTGCTTCACTTAAAAAAACGTGTGACTACAGAAGGCAAACTTACTTCTATAATATGAACCATACTGTGTGCAACGCCGTAATGTCAAAACTTAAAAAAAATGTATCAGTAGTTTGACCATTTGTTTTGAAAAAGAATGAAAGCATCTTAAATATGCCTGGAAAGCATTTGTACAGGGAAAAGTATGTCAGAAAATCGTCAGCCTCTGAGGCTAGAATTTTGTATGCCTGTGTGGAATTTTCTTTCAGTCACCGTTCAAACAGCAACAAGGAGACTTTCCATCAAACAACTTTCTAGAAGCTTTTTCTTGTCACGCTTCCCTGCTACATTCTGTCTGCCAGCATCCACTTTTAGTTCATTTCATACATTGTCATTTGTACATTTGTCTATGCTTCCAAGCCATTAGTTTGTGAATGTTTTGGGGGAAATACTAAAGTCATTTTGTTTTATAATACACAAATTGTTAAAAAAAAAAACTATACTATTTTTGCAGTATTTATCCATTTTCTGTAACCTTAGCTGGAGCCAATCACAGCTGACTTCAGGCAAAAGGCAGGTGCCCAGGAGCGATGGGTAAATGAAGCTTCAAACCTGCTTCATGAACCAGTTGTAGTATTTTTGGACTCCTGTAGATGGCACTCTCTGTTCAACATTGTTCTGAAAGCACACTGAATTGCCATTTTATTAAACCCTTTATTTAAACCAACAGTGCCATCTAGAGGATTTAAAAATACAGCAGTTGGTTCATGAAGCAAATTTGAAGCTTCATTTCCCCATCACTAGTGCCCAGTCACTCACAGGATGCTTACAGACAACCAATCATGCTCACATGCACACCATCACCAAGTGGAATTCGAACCACTTCCAAACATGCATGTTCTAAAACATTCCCCCAATATTACAGGCCACTAACGTACGTGAGCAGAGGTCACAATGCCAATTAAAGTGTTACTAATCTTCTCACCACAAACCAGTCTACCATCCCAAAACAATAAATAAAATAAATTATATGTGCCATATTTAAAGTCATAGTAAAATTTGTGCTGTGTTATCTGAAACTGTTTTTAAATCTAATTGGTAAATGATTTTTTTAATTATTCTTAAACATCTTATTTGGTTGCAGGTCAAATCATGCCAAACCTTAATCATGGATTTTACATCACTGTCATTTAAATGGCAACATTTTCGCTTGAGAAAGACTTTACATTAATGAGACAGCTGAGGCTGTCCCAAATTGGAGGACAATTCATAAAACCAAATTTTTTTAAAAACAGGCAATTATCTTAATATTAATTTTACAACTATATGAAGTGAAAGATAAACAAACAATGCGGCTGCTTCTGCATCTGTGATCGGGTGCATGGACGCCTATTTTGACGTTATTACACTTAGTGTTCATTGTTTGAATTAAAGAGACATTAAAATTCAATAAACATCACATTGTAAATGTAAATAGTTTTTCTTTTTTGACAAAAACCTTCAAACTTCTTCCCCCATGTCAATCACAAATGCAACCGCTAATGGATTTGTGAAAGATGATTGAAGAATTGGAGGCAAAACTTTGCTACTGCTTTCCGCTACAGAGGGAGACAACATAGATCCATCCACGCTTTCTTGCCAAGACCGTTTTCCTGCGAACATTTTGTGCCCAATCTGAATTGGGCCTTTGGTAACCTAACATTCCGCTGTATTTCAAAGGTACTATGGTACACTGCACCCCTATCTCCTCAGACGTTTGACAAGGTCAAATACTCCTTTTCTCGAGCCACACGTGCCAATTTGAATGCTCATTCGTGAACAAAACTTCTCAAATGCGCACAAAATCAATAAATGTTTTAGGCACTTAAATTGTAAATACTAACATATTACCTTAAACATTAAATTAGTTTATGGCCTTTTTTGCACTTCAATTAAATATATACAGAAACTCCAACCCACCCAAGGAGCTGGCAGGTGTAAAAATCAAGCCTTGAGATTGATGTATTTTTATGATTAATATGAGTAACAGGGTGAGAAACTCCATTCAGTCGAAAACAAACAACAAAAGAAAACAAGACAGGCTCATGGTTGTCTGCAGGTTGTAGCTTTAGACACTAGATGGCGCCAGTGTTCTTCCATCTGACATCAAAACAATAACCACCATCACCATCCTCCCCTGAACCTCAAAATAAATGAACTAAATACCTAAAATAATAGGACCTCATTTTCAGTGGAATGACAGAGCGTGACATAAATGCTGACAAGGAAGCCATTGTTTTAATTAAGCCTCAACTCAACAAGAATGTTGAATAAAACATCTCTGCATGGTGGCACATTGTGGACTATTAACAGAGCTGCCACTTCCTGCTGAATGTCCCACAGGCATTTGGTGAGGGAGGTAGGGGGCCAACATGTGAAACAAGAGAAAACACAAGAAACAAAATAAATACACATGACCCATAGCAAAATACGGGTGAATCACCATTGTGGTATGGTTCGGCTTAAGCGTTGAATCTACATTGAAACTAAACATTGAGCTGTCAAATTTCTTAATTCAACCAAAATACAATGTAGATTTGGAATCACAAAATGCTATTTGACCATCTGTCTTTAACTAAAACAAAAAAAAAATACCTCCCCCAAAAAAATCATCCTTCTGAACCCTAATTCAGCATTGATTTAACATCTTTTTATCTGGGTTTTCTTCCAGTTGTTTATTTCCTTTTCTTGTCATCCCTGATTCAGTTGATAGTTAATGTTCTTTCTGTTTTTTTTAGCCATTCTAATCGTAAAATATCACGTTAGTAAACATTTGGGCCTTTGATGCTCTTAATGAGTGCTTTCCTCAGCTCTGCCCTGAGGTTATGTAACGCTGCATGTCTCTGTGAAGGTGGTACAATTTGATTGGTTGCGAGGGTGCCGTTGATGAGGTGCAGAGGGGGAGCGCAACCAAATATGTTTTACATTAAAGATGAAAAGTGTCTACTGTCAGATGTTTATTTATGCAAAGTCTTTTCCTCACCCGCCTCCACTCGTTTGTAGTTACCTGGGGGCTCATCAATTAAGACGCTGCTGGTCTTGTGCTACTAAAACAAGAATGTGTGGTACCTTACCAAATCATCGCTAGCATGCTTCCTTCCACATGAAAAAAATAAAAACCGAACCACTTCATGATCTCACTGTGCCAGGAGTGTCCAAACGTTTTTATTTTGAAAAATAGAAAAATGCAAGGAGCATTTGACATTCTAAAGATATGTGTTCACCCATCCATCCATTATCTGTGCCGCTTCTCCTCACAAGGGTTGCGGGGGGTGCTGGAGCCTATCTCAGCTATCTTCGGGCAGTAGGCGGGGGACACCCTGAATTGGTTGCCAGCCAATCACAGGGTGTGTTCATTTCTCGAAAACAAAATTCATCCACAAATAAATGACTCAGCCGCAAATAGAATATGTGACATGGTCTGGAAGGAGTGTTTTGGCAATGTCACCTCATCGGAGAAAAAAAATACATTTAATTTTAAATTAACAAAAGCATTCAAACAAAATATCTGTTTTTGACACAGCACAATATTTATAAAATAATACATTAACAAGATTTATTCATTTAATTTTTTTCAAGTTTAGCGGGCTGGATTAAAACGTTTAACGGGCCGCATGTGGCCCCTGGACCGTAGTTTGCCCACGCCTGTTCTAGAGTGTCTATTCATATTTTATTTTCAGTAATTAGCATGTGATATAATTTAGAATCTTAAAACATCTGATCTGCGGTCTGAATTGCGTTCACATTGGGCCTCGTCAAGGTCAAATGTCATTCAAGTCAAGAATGAGTGTTTATCTTTAACGTCTTAGTAGGAACTCTGGTTCTGATATCACCATATGACATATATGACAATAATGCAAAAGACATAAACATACTTGTGTTATTAAAACTTTTATGATAGCGACAGGTTGAGCCACCTAGACATTCCTATTGTTATTATTTCCTGCGGAAAGAATTCAGAACAAATAGCAGGTCAACCAACGTGGTGGAACGTGTTGCATCTGACTTTGAAGGTTGCACTGTGTTAGCAGATTCTTTTGGATGTTTTACATAGTTGCTCAGCCAGTCAGGGTCATTTCTTGTGCAGCTGTATGATCTGAGTGGAACACGGATGTGTTTGCTTAAACTTAAATCCCACCCACTCTACAAGGAATGTTAAGCACGTAGGCATATTAGTCATGGCTTTTTATGCACGTACAAGCCACAAACTTCAGCACATTGTGGCGAGTCAAATGAGCAGTTGGGTTAAAATAGAGGAAACATCAGCTCACTTTCTATTTTGGTTCATTCTGACATGGACAAATCAAAATAGCCCAAAATCCTCTTTTGGAATTTGCACTATGATACAGTTGCAATCACGCTAGGCTTCATTAACATGTTCACAGCACATTCAGTAAGAAGGCCATTAAAGGCAATTTTGATGCGTACTTTCGTCAATTGATCTGCAGTGATTGAATTGTCTGAATATCTTCTTATCTTACCCCGTCTTAGTCTTACGAGGGTGTCTTTGCAAGTGTCTAATGAATAGTGAGCAGCCCGTAAATGGCAGTGGCAGGCAGTGCATTTCACAGGTAGGCCATTTAGTCCGACTTGAATAAATCCCCCTCATATTGTCATCATGTATGCCACTACAGCTGGGGAAATAATAAAGAGAAAGACACTTACACACTACTGAGTGATGGATGACCTAGCTTCTCTCGAAAGGTCCCGTCTTAAAAAGGGCCTCGCAAGTGTATAAGCAATTAAATCCACACTTTAACCTCCTTCGGCCATTGTGGTTTAAAAAAGCAAGAATATATTTTACAGTTTTGAACGGTCCCAAGTTACGACTTCTGGGTATGTTGATTCCGCGTAGCGCTGCCCTGTCACAAGTTAGTATCTAATCACAAAACGCGTTCATCACCTTCAGCAAAAGGCCAGCGAGAAGACTCACTGTGACCAACTCGTGATCTGATTGGCTATCGCAACTGTCTATCAACTCTGAAAGCCCATTGACTTTGACAGAACAGATGTATCTGAAGGCCTCAGACGAATAGTGCGTACTACTGGTATTGTGAAATCTGCCTGCCAATACGAGCAAGCTGAATTATTGATTCTGTCAGGCCAGCAGAGAAGGCCTTGAAGGCCTTGACCATCCACCACTGGTAAATGGGAATAAAGGACTACAATACCCCCAGTTTGCACACTACACACCTGTACTGTTCGTGGCAGTATTCAGTTGATTATTGCGCTGTGGAGTTTATTGCACTTTTAAAAAATGTCCAATGGAATACTTTATTACAATTCCACTGAATATGCAACACAACTATCCATCCATCCATTATATACGCTGCTTCTCCTCACAAGGGTCACGGAGGTGCTTGAGCCCATAGCAGCTGTCTTCGGGCAGTAGGCGGGGCACACCCTGGACTGGTTGCCAGCCAATCGCAGGGCAAATAAAGACAAACAAGCATCCTCACTCACACTCACACCTAGGGAAAATTTGGAGAGTTATATCAAACTACTATGAATCTTTTTGGAATGCGCGAGGAAGCCGGCGTACAAGGAAACGGCATGGGGAGAACATGCTAACGCGACACAGAAAGGCCGGAGCCGGCATCGATCCCATGACCTCTGCACTGTGAGGCCATCAGGCTGACCAGTTATCCACCGTGCCGCCTCCAACTAGACCTGATGTTAAAATAGACCAACTTCTGCTTACCCTGATGGTTGTTGCTGGTGGTAAACATTAGCTGCAACTAAAGGAGAAAATAGATGGAGCTCTTTTGACGTTACCCACCTGAGCCTGCGACGCAAACCAGAGAGTCACTACTATACTGGAACTGTCCTCTTGTCAGTGCTGTATAATGCGCCATCTCCCAGAATTGAAGCAGTTATTGGTTTTTTTAATTTATTTTTTTATTATCTGGGCTAAAAGAAAAAGAGCTGAAAGTGTGTTCTACATTGAAAATCTGCTCCCGAACTGTAGCTTACCAATTTTAACCTACTTCAGACCTGAGTCCATTCGGAGAATAAAGTTTTTTTTTTTTTTTTTTTCATATGCACACAGGACCTCTTTATTCAGATGAATGAACGCCTTGTGTCACCATTTTGGGGCGAGGCGAGCCGGACAGGAAAACTGGGAGAGTAGAGACTCCATGTGCGTGTTTGTGCGTGTGTGTGTGTGAAAGAGCAAACTGCGAGGGAGGAGACCAAAAGCAGCAGCAGCAGCTCAACAGTGTGTGTCAGCAATATGATGGCCACATGGCTTTAGTGTAGTGCGTGTTTTGACAGCAACGGACAGCGTGGGGGTGTATGAGTTTATGTGAAAAAGTACACCTGGTGGCAGAGAGCGGAAACAACCCAAGGTTCGAAAGCTTCGTTTTGGATCTCAGGCTGTATTTGATTTTATGACTTTGTGACAATAGCAGAAGTTTTGACTTGCATCTGGTGGTGGTGTGTTCATCCAGGTTCCGTCCACCAGATTATCTTCATCAGGTAAAGTTGACACACAAAGAAGATTATTTTTGCTGACCTTTAGTTTTTTTTTTTTTTTAAGTTAAAGTGTGTGCTCAGTTTTTCAGCAGTTCAGACGCAACAGTTGAAGCTAATCTTGTTCAAATGTGTCTTTCTATTAAACCATATATAATGTCTGAGATTATGTATTTACTTGTAAAATTGCAGAACGTAGAAAAAAAATAGTAATCATTCAAGTTGTCTAATTGTGTGGTCTCCATCCACCGGTTTGCAAGTCATTTGGTACAAAGCTGCACAATTATTGTAGATTGAAATACCACCTAACCCTAACTCTAAACCTCCTTTGGTGATTAGTTTCGATCGGTTTATGCATTAATTATTTTTTTCATATTAGCAAATGACATTGGATGACTGGAAAGATGGCTTGGAGTTAGGGACAAACGTTGTTTGTGCAGTTTATTTTATGTCATATGTCAAATGATTTTGAAAAAGTTTTATAACAGCAATTCAGCTGCCACTGAAAATATGCTCGCAAGTCACTTTCCATTATCCCGAAAACCTTAACTTGGTCTTAACTCCTCAATTTGTGTGACATGGTCTTGGATTATGAGGTCAATCTCAAAATCGCCCTCATTATGCTTGAGCCTCATCATAGGCATAAAGAAGTGGTGCATAGCACGTGTTGTTTTGGTACCCACTTGAAACCTTTTTGACAGTGATGTCTGCATTGAATTTGTTATTTTCATCTGGTTTCAATATCGGTTGTGTGAAAAGTGAGTACATTTCCATTGGAAGCATTAAACGAGCAATATTTCAGTCATCTTATTGTTATATCTGGATGAAATGAGTTAGCAGTGAAGAGGAAAAAAACCCCAGAGTATTTTATACGGCACAGGTAAGAAGGCTTGTCGAGTGCTGCTTGTTACATGGGCCCCGACAAAAGCAGAGTAAGAACCTATTTTTCACATTCCTGGCAGAGAACGTGACTGTGCAGCGCTCCCAGACTGCAGCAACTGCTGATAATAAATGATTTGTTACGTGACTTCATTTAGTTACAAGCATGATTGAGTCAGTACACTGGCACTCTTTAAACCGCCGCTCACTGCCCTTGTGTTGGCTCGGAAGGCGGTGGTCACAATTAACAACTTCAATGGGATCAGACTGAGCAAGACTCAGAAGCTCAGATTTTCATTAAATATTACGTCCACACCAAATACCGATAAATGAGCACGTCACTGTCAGTTGGTTGTGAAGGTATCAAAACCTTGTTGTGACATCCTGTATTGACGGTAGAAGTACGTTTTAAAGGTTGTAAAGACAACCATATACTGTGTATGACGTGACCTGTGAATGAACTTTCCAACTTCATACAATAATTTGATACAATGTAACACAACTTTATTTATATAGCACATTTCACAACAGCTGGAGCTGTAACAAAGCGTTTTCCATACGGTGTAATATGAATTTGCAGTAAACACAAATTAAAACACATAAACACATTTACAATAGATACCAGAAGAACAGCAGTGACAGAATAAAAACGTGTCTTCAAACGGGTTTTAAAAGTGGATAGAAAGGGGGCTTGCCGGCATCCGAAAAGACACGATTCTCACTGAGGCTGCGCTTTGTCCTTGGTACCTCCGGCAGCATGTGGTCCGCAGACCTGAGGCAGCGGACAGGTGCGTAGGGGTGGACGAGCTCAGTGAGGTACGCTGGGGCGAGGCCATTTAAAGACTTGAAGACAAACACAAATATCTTAAAGCAAATGCTAAAGTGCATTGGGAGGCAGTGAAGAGAGGCCAAGATTGGGGTTACATGATCCGTCTTCCGAGCTCCAGTTAAAAGACGAGCAGCAGCATTTTGCAACAGTTGTAGGCGCTTGAGAGAGGACTGGCCGACTCCAAAGTAAAGTGCATGACAGTAATCTAGCCTAGATGTAACAAAGGCATGGACTACTGTTGCTAAGAGCTCCTTGGAAAGAAAGGGCTTCACTGAAGCCAGCTGCCTAAGATGAAAGAAGATGGATCGAACAACAATTTGCTGATCTAATTCAACATCACTGTCCAGTTTAAAACCCAGGTTTGACACTGTTGGCTTTAGATAAGATGTCAGGGGGCCGAGGTCAACAGAGTTGAGAGTAGAAGGGCCATAGGGACCGAACGTTTGTGTTGACTTTCTAGCGGACACAGAACTGCGGTCTTTGTTTTATTATTCCCTCCTATCAGTATTCTTCAGAAACTCTTTGGCCAAGCACTTCACCCCAACAGCAAAATAATCTAAACCAGACACTTCACCACATATTATGCTCATCTGCAGATTTGTTCATCCATTAAAAAAAAAAAAAAATCCGGAGACTCATCGTGTTTTCCTTCACAATTCTGCCTTTTGTGCTCCTTTGACATCAACTCTCTGAATACAACACCGTGATGCATGTGCTTAGTATGTCTGCCTAACAGTCAAAAGGATCTAAGTTTGCATCTCGGGTTAGGCCTAATTTAGTGGAGTTGTCCTCCTTGTCTTTGCCGGAGATTTTTCCTAAAAAGCCTTTCTGGCTTTGATTTCCCGATGACCAGTTCAGGGAATACCCTGCCTCTAGTCACGATGGATGGGACAGACTAGACTTGCATACATAGTAACGCAGACCAGGGCAAATTTCATTCAGCTCGTCCACAGTTGCTCAAAAAGTCACTTAAACATCACGGCCTGGCAATAATTTTATACCTCTCACTTATCTATACATTTGGGAGTCTTGACCAGGAGTTAGCATCGGTGGTTGGTGCACTAAAAAACATTATCATTTTTAAAATGTGATGATGCCATTTTAATGACAGGTTGTGATTTTGTTTAGAATTTGAAGTTCCCAATTATAACAATAAATATAATATCTACATAAACAGTAATTTATTGAAACAAGACAATATCTCTTTTTGGGGGAATAGATTAAAAATAATATAGATATAGCTGAGTTTAACATGTTGGCTTGGCCCTCGGGCATCGTTCCATTGTGTTTCTTGGGGCCATTTTGCAAAATAAATTGCCTGCACCTGATGTAAATTTTAATGAGGACAGTACAGAAAACAAATGGATAGTTGGATAAAGAAAGCTACAAGACATAAATCCTGCATGGTGTGAGACAACTTTAGCACAGGCTGGTGGATCCGCAACAGAGTCAGCTGCACGGCTGTGAGAGTGGTTCAGTCATGGCCACTGAAAGCATCTCCTTTTATTCCCTATAAATGTGGTGTGACACTCGGAAAGAAATCTGCACCGTAAATTGGGCACTTTGAGACCACCCTCCCCACCCCGATCGTTCATGTGCTCCCCATAGGTGTGTCGTTAGAATACAATGATTCCAAGGATTCCACAGCTCGCATATTTATAATTGAAATACATGTTGTTCCAGCTATCTACCTTGCACCGGTGTTAGACGTAGACGTAAGGTTTAGAATAATTTTCTGCCACCGTATTGTGGAGGTACATCTCCAAGACACGCCTTCTGCTGCGCAGGCCTGCCCAGCTTGTTGGAGACCAGTCTGCTTCATTGCAAACACGGGCAGTAACCCTTGCTCCAATATAAATTAAAAAAGGAACCGCCTGCATTTACACTCCACAATAGAAGCACTGTCTCCCAAAATAGAGCCCATTGTGTTAAACAGCTGTATCATTTAAGAAATGTCCATATGGCCATAACCATTCATTTTGCCCAATTATGTTGTAACTCAAAGTGTGTGTACAAAATGAGCTGTCAAAATTAGAGCATTAACTCGAGATGAATAAAAAAAATTATGCGATTAAATATTTTAACTCAGTTAACTCAGTTTTATTTACAGTATGTTTCGGACTATAAGTCACTATTTTTTTCCTAGATTTTGAAGCATGTGGCTAATACAACGGTGCGGCTTGTCTGGATTTTTCTTTCACAGCAAGGGACGCGCTATAGTTCAGAAAATCCGTAAAATAAATCTAGATTTTTTTTCCTTTGGGTCTGTTCTGTTTAATTAGCAAAGTTGTTGCCGTGTTAAAAGGCACTGTTTTAACAATCTGTTTATGTACCTTTAAGTGCATTCACAGTACAAAATTATTCTGTACATGCAGTAAACAACTAATTTTTTTTCAACATGGAAAACTGCGGCTTATAGTCTGGTGCGGCTTGTATGTTGCTTTTTTTTGTTTTGTTTTTCAAAAAGAGTTGCTTCGGCTTATATTATACATATATATATCTATCTATATCTATCTATATATATATCCATCCATCTTCTGTACCACTGCTCCTCACTAGGGTCGCGGGGGTGCTGGAGCCTATCCCAGCTATCTTCGGGCAGTAGGCGGAGAACACCCTGAACTGGTTGCCAGCCAATTGCAGGGCACACAGAGACGAACAACCATCTGCGCTCACACTCATACCTAGGGGCAATTTAGAGTGTTCAATCGGCCTGCCAAGCATGTTTTTGGAATGTGGGAGGAAACCGGAGTACCCGGAGGAAACCCACGCAAGCACGGGGAGAACACGCAAACTCCACACAGGATGGCCGGAGCCGGTATCGAACCCACGCCCGAAGCTGTTTCTCTCTGTGAGACCATCGTGCTAACCAGTCGACCACCGATATATATATATATATATATATATATATATATATATATATATATATATATATATATATATATATATATATATATATATATATATATAATATATATATATATATATATATATAATATATATATATATAATATATATATATATATATATATATATATATATATATATATATATATATACTTCAAAAATAATTTGCATATTTTGCAAAGCCAAATTCAAATATTAGTGGTACATCTTTTGTTTATCATCTCAGAACAAAACATGGAGCTCAAGTTACCATTGAGCCTTGCAAACTAACACTGGTGAAGTGTGGTGCTTGTGGGCAGAACAAAATGCACCGTGGAAGTATTGCTTCTAAGAAAAATGCCCGACTTGATTTGGATCATAATCATGGATCAAAGAAAGCTATTGGAACAGTCTTTGATGTAAAATAACCTTCATATTTGGTGATTTGACATTAATTCTAAGATATTATTCAAGTAAATACCCGTTAAAGCCTTTACAAAAAATAGTAGTTGAAAAATGTGATTAATCACAATTATTACAGAATTTGTTGTGATTAATTAGTTAAGAAAATGTAATCGCCTGACAGCACTACTACAAACACATAGTAAATTACAAATACCTACATAATGTAACTGACCCATAACACCGTATTGCAAATGAAGTTAAAACAAGAGACATCCTTGGATAGGAACCATAATGAGAACAACATCATTATTTACGGGGTGTGTCCACAGGTTGGACATTGTGAGAGACAGGATGATGTCAATTTTATTTTCAGACATGACTTAAGTGTTTAGGTGCGTTTTTTTTATTTTTTTATCGGTGAGGCGATGGGACAGGAAGCGATGAAAACAGAACAAGTGAGTGTCCATCCTGATATTCCTTCAAAGAAGTATTGAGTAAGTGTTTCCATGGGCTGATGAATGTCCACCCAGTGTCTTTGGGCTGAATGTCAAGACACAGAGACGAGTCTGTGAGCATGTGTGCGCCTTGGATCACTTTCCATGACTCAAAAGGATATCCCACGCCACCTCCCTCCCAACATTGTTTCCCCGCCTCTCTCTTGCTCCAACCTCCGCTACATTCTCTCCCTTCTTTCATATAGTTTACTGCCAACAATGTCCAATTCTGCATCTGACGAAGTTGGATGGACTCTTACAGAGCTAAATATGGATACGGGGTGGTTGAACTAACCCCAGGATGATCTTAAAGCTGAGTAAAGAGAGACTAGGGTAAGTGAAAACACAAGCAGAATGATTTATTTATGTTTTTAGGATGAGGGAAAGCTGTTTTCAAGTCCTTGCAGGACAATAGCATATGTGTTAAGTTTATCTGCTTGAACAATTAAACTTAAATAAATCCAGCAATGGGTGTGAGAGTGCGCGTGCGTGTGTGTCTGAATGTGTGTATATGGGACCTCACACCACATAAATAATCCAAAGAATGTGTCCCCTTCAGTTGGCAGCTGGCAGGGGAATACAGTATAAAATATAACATTCTTTTATTCAATCTAAGTTTGTGGCCATTAGTGGATGATGGTATTTTTTTTTTTTGTATCCTCTGCTTATTAACATACCCAGTGCCTCAAAGGATCGAGTCATTTTACAAGTCGTTCAAGCCTTGTTCCTGAAAAGATATTTGAGTAGAATATAATTTTTGTAGCAGCACAGTGGACGATTGGTTAGCACCATGGCCTCAACAATTCAGAAATGCATAGTCTGATTCCAGCTCCGGCACTCCTGTGTGGAGTTTGCATGTTCTCCCCGTGCCTGCGTGGCTTTTCTTCGGGTACTCTGGTTTCCTCAAACATTCCGAAAACATGCATGGTAGGTGGATTGAACAATCTATATTGGCCCTAGTTGTGATTGTCCTGAACCTCACTGGCCCTTCCAGTACGCTACACATACACAGTTGGGATTACATTCTGATAGTGGTGTTCTGTGCTTTCAAATGAGTCAATTTTGGTTGCAAATAATTGTTTGTTGAACAGCCAGGCGCTCTTTTGCAAATTCAAACATCTGACAATGCTATTTCGGACAGCAGTGTTGTCCTCTCATGACATCCATTCTTCTTTAATGTTTTTTTTGAGAGAGAGAGAGAGAGAGATAGTATATAGAACATGCAATGTTCAGATGTTGTGCACAACAAAAATGTGGTTTTACATAAAACAAATGTTTGCCTATTGTTGTGACAGATCCATTTTGTTACCAATTTGTGCAGAAATGTATTTCTGAAGGAATCTCTTGTTTTACTTACAACTGTATATATTGTATTATATAATGGCTTAGAATTGTTGATTAGTTGCCAAAGGTCATGTAAAATGGGGTTTGCATACTTTTAATGCTGGAACAATAATTTGGCATCTAAACTTGGTTTAGGGAAAAACAACACACCAACACTCTTGTTGTCATGGTAACACTGTATGAGCATACAAACAATGTGTGAGTGTGACACATTTCCTGATATTTTGCACTGTTTCTACCTCATGAGAGCAAAGTTGGAAAAAGAAAGACTGAGTCATTGCATTAACTCAAGTGTCACGTCAAAGTTGACGTTTTGCTGTGTTGAAATTTAAATGATGTCATTTCGGTTTGACAGCAACAGTTGTTCTTTCATTGAGCCAAACAAGCTTAATTTCTTGTTTCTCACAGTCACCATCTGATTAATGAAAGGCTATATTGGTCCTCTGCTCGTTTCACACGAGGTAACAGGTTATTTCACAGCTGTAATGACAATCAGGTGAAAACAGGTTTTCCCCTTCATAGCGTCACATCGTGCTCTTTACTCTGTTTGTAAAACGTAACATCCTAATAACATGCATTGACATGAGAAAAGTCAGTTGTAACACGCAGCAGTTTTCAGCTCATCCCCACTAGAAATTGTTTCACTGCGTGGCAAAGGTGGCAGGATCGATATTTTGTACCCTTCACAATTGTGCATTTGGAAGGAGGCTTAATCCAGTTTTGGAATTTTAATTATATTTAGATTATATTTCGTTTTGAGTTTTACTTTTTTTAAGGGTGGGTTTGTTAGTTTTCATTAGTTTTTGTTTTTTTCAAAAACACATTTTGGTTTAGTTTCAGTTAGTTTCAGTATTAGTATTAATTTTTTTTAAATGTTCGATTAAAAAAAAGACCATGGTAAGTACTGTGCTGTAATAATTCACCAAAAATATTGTTTTTCTAACATTTTGATAATTCAGGATACAGTTTATAGTTTTAACAGTCCACAGACTTTGAATCTTAATAATTGCCGTGCATACCGCTCCTTAAGTTAGATGCAGGCATGCATGCATGCGGCCTAATTATGATGAAGCTAAGATTCCTTGTTTGGCAAGTTGCCAACTTCTTAAATTGATTTGTGGGTTGAATTCCTGTTAAGATTCAGATTAATTGTCCATTTATTCTCGAGTTTGACATATAAAATAAATTCATGAAACACAGCAACACGGAACCATGAAACGATCAATCAAATACAGAAATTATAATAATTCTTTTACCTATAATCATTCGTAATTTAATTAAGTAATGACACATTCATTTATTTAATTCCATGTTTAATTAATAAATGAACCATTTAATTAATGACACTATGATTTAATTATTGGTGCATTTATTTATTAATCTGATTTATTCAATTCCATATTTAATCAATGAATGAAACAATTCATTAATTGATGATAACTTTATTTATTTAATTTTGGCACTTTCAGTCCTCCATAATGTGCAGCCATCCCCCCAGTGTAAGTGAGTGTTTGAGACATAACAGCTGCTGTGTTAAGCTGTTGATAGTGGCATCTTCCCATGGATGTGATGAATCTGTGTTTACTCCTTTTTTACGGGCTACGGGTGAAACTCTGACTGTTTTTACATGCACAAATTAATCGGTATACTGGCAAATTGGTTCTCCGCACGTTCAATGTAACCACACTGATTAAGCTCTACTAAATGACTGTCAGTGTGCTGTGTTTGAGGTTCTTTTTGTTTTTCAAAATGTCAGTCATTGAAAAATGGTGTTTAAAAAAACTAATTACTATCCATCAATTTCCCCTTACGCTTATCCTCACATAGGGTCATGGTTGAGTTATCCCATATGACTTTGGGCGAGAGGCAGGGTGCATCTCGGAAAGAGTGCCAGCCAATTACAGGGCGAATATCGGTAAAAAATATTCACGCTCACGCAAGGACAATTTAACATGCATGTTTGTAACCAGTTGAGATTCTCTACCACTTGAAGGGTCTCCATAGTATGACATTATATACTGTAAGAGCATCAAATTCTAAAATGAAGATTAAGACTACAGTTCATTTCAAATGACATACAGATATAAGTCTTTTTAGAAATAAAACATGATGCCAGTTTTGTAAGCACAGGCACGGAACTCAAACTGTGCCACTGACAGGAAATTAGTCCCTGGCAGGGCACCCCACACAGGAAGTCTACATATAGTGACAGTCATCTTCTTCCTCTTGCTGTCACACACTCCATCCTGTGGATCACATATCTCTCTCTGGACTACCAAACAAGGAAGTTGAATTCATAAATCAATATAACGTTTGCCTTGTGGCTTAATTGGCTTTTTTTTGGATAATAGGAAAAAAATACAACAAATTCAATTAGCAAGAAATGTTGAGTTACTTCCAGAATACAATGAGCTATATGACTATATGACAAAAAAACAAAAAACAAACATATTGTTTTTAGCATACGTATTGTTTTATTAACATAACAGTAAGTTGTAAATGACATTTATGCCATTAGGCTAATGAAAGATAAAATTTGTGTGTGTAATGGACAAAAATGTGTACTACATTTCATTTCCCAAATTCAATTATCATGCAAATGCGATATTTATAAATATACTATCCACATTTGTTGCATTAGAATATTTATTTTTTTGCTGTGGAAACCAATGGAAATCTATCACTTGACTTTGAAATTGTTTTCACCTAATGACCCTCTCCTAGTGGTTTGCCAGCCTGCCTCACAGTTCTGAGGTTCTGGTTTCAAATCTCTTCTCTGGCCTTCCTGTGTGGAGTTTGCATGCCCTGCACAGTGATAGCTGTGAAACAAATATCTCTGTTTTTGAACATCTTGCTCCTGGAGATACAAACAAAGACAACATGTGAGACGATATCCAAGTCAGCATTAATGCTTGGTCATGAATCAACGAGAGCCCTGAACCGTTCGTATCTGGAGGTGATGGGACGTGACCTCCAAAGCAGGTCCCCCCCCCCCATTAAACAGGAGCAGACTTGGAATGTGTAAATCATTCGTTGTCATTACATTTCAACTTTAACGCTACACTTTTTGCTTAAAGTTGCAGAACGTGTGCTTTCTTTTCAAAAAAGCTCCCCATTGATGTTTGTTTGTGGTCCTTTTATTTGTGTATTTAGCTTGTGTGCTTACTGAGGGTATAAAAAAAAAAAGTTGTGCAGTGCGGAATGGAAATGGTCCTTTTTAAAAAAATGAAATAGTAGGTGGATGTGCTGCATTTAAATGAAATCTTTTCCCCTTGTTTCTCTGTGGCCTTGTACTATCAAATTCACAGTCTGGTACAGTTTGAGGACCTCTGCTCTAACGCTCATTCTTGTTTGTAGTCCTGTGTTTGTATGATATATCCTTATCCTACAGTAGGTTTGTAAACTCATGTCACATCTTAAAATGAGATTCGCCATGTTGCCACGAGCGTGGCTGCCTCTGACCTAAGATATTCATAAAACTCTGAAATACTTTATTCATTTGGGGCTTTTTTATTCTGAGCTATAATTGAGATCATTTGTGGCTTTCATGTTTGCCCAAAGCACTCTAAATTCATGACTACTTTTAGAAAATCCTTTTGTTGTCTGTGAGATGTCCTTGGTACATCAAGATTAAATTATTTGATTAGATTTGACATAAAATAACAGACATGTACACACATTTACACACACACACAGTGGCCTGTGGGACACGGCCTTGATGTTGATAAATATCACCATGTGGTTAGCATGTTTGGAGAAAACAATAAATCTGAGACATTTTGTTTTCCATTACGCTTCAAAAGCGAGAAATTGAAATTTGGGCTGTTTCTGATGAGTCTGATCAACTCCTGAGGGTCTATTTGTTATATTATTGATTTCAAAGCAGTTTGTTGAGTCTTTTCAGTGTGTTTGTGTGAGGGCAAGTGTTTTGGTGGTGCTTGGAAGCCAAAAACAGATGGGCTTGTTGAAATAGTTTTACATTTGATTTAATATGCAATTGTTGTTATAAACAGTGTTTCCACAGTTACTTGAAAAAAAAAATCACCAACTGATTACTTGACTTTAAAAATAACTTTACTCTAAATTAAATTACTCTACTGACTATGTAATTTTAAATGTAATTGAGTTAGATTACAGTTACATTTTACAGATGTCATCGACTCCGCTTATCGTAATATTGACAACCGGTTTTGACATTACTTAATCGTAAGTGCATTTTTGACAGTGCCATTTAAGACATTTAAAAATATAAATATATTTTTAAATACAAATTATATAAAGACAACCTTTTTTGACTTAACATAAGTAAGTCTATGGATTTCACTTAACATGAATGGGCTATTTGTTTCTATTAAAAAATAAAATTGTCTGCTAATTTTGTTAAGGCAAAAGTTTACATTTATAATGCACATTTTATAAAAATAGTGAAAAAAATACAGTCACACACCCTCGTGGGTCTTTCTCTTTAAAGGGGAAGTCAACCACATTTTTTTTTTTTTTTACAAGAATGTGTTCTATGCAGGCCAATTAGTCTCTACACAGAATTCTGACTAATTTCGGGTTTGTGAAATAGTAAAATCCACCTGCTTTTAGACATCTGAGGGGGCGGCCTTTTTGTCACTTCTGTCACATCTGAAAATGACATAGTTGCTCAGAGCACAGATAATGACCAATCATGGCTAAGTTTCAGAAAAGTGGTGAGCTGTAAACACTTTTTCTTATGTATTCTACAATGTACAATTTTCTTTTTCTTGGAATGGGGCCACTATTGTTTGTTAGCTATTAGTTTTGTTCCATGTACATAAAACGGTCTGAGTGAATATCTGCCGGTCTGTTCATCTTTACTGCTAGCTATATTAACAACTATATTTTTTAGCTATATTAATTCATTCACTGCCAGCCCAGGTAAAATTAATGGACTTTTTGTCATCCATAACCTTTCCGGAAGACTGTCTATTCTTGAACTACTTAATGAATGTAAAAAAGATTGTGTACATGGCTATGGAGCCTTTCCTGCAAGATGCAGGCGTAGGTCTAATCTATCCAAAATGGTCGCTTATTCTCATACAATTTTAACCACGCCCACCAACGGGTGTGTCTTCACCTAAACCCAGTGGTCGCCAATACGTGGCTCCATTTGACTTTGGAAATGAATATTGAATGTTCAATCACAAATTGTTTTTTATTGTTGTTAGTTTTACCATTGACTCACAATGTTTTTATTCATTAAATATTTTTTCACTGCAAATATGCGTCACAGCTGTTAGATAACGAAGGCCATAGAAAGTAGAAAGGTCACTGCGATATAACGGCCTTGCTCAAGTCATCTGTTTAAGTGTGCCAAAGAAGCCTAATCAAACAGCGCGTAAGGGAATGCGGTGATTCAAAAATACATGATCCCTATCAAGTGTTGACAAATGTTTACTCACCGCAGCGCCCACGAAGCAGTTAACGGCATTACCATTTGATAGCGAATGGTAAACGTCAGCAAAATTTCTGTGAGCTGCTTGTCAACATTATTACTATGTATGTAGTAACGGATTGTGATTTTGCAAAGGAACTGTAGTCAGATTACTTCTCTGAGAGAAGTAACACGTTATCTTAGTCATTACTGTAAAATATGAATGTATTAGAGAGTAAAACGTTTCTTTCTAGTGCGGCATCCCTGTCAATTATAAAGGTCTTCCGATGAGGTACATAATTTTATCCTGTCCCAATCATCACACATGTACATATTTTTGCGTGAAATATGATTAATATAAATTTACTAAATAATAGAAGTGTGTGGGCACCATATCTTGCCTACTTGGGAGAGTCGTGTGGTTATGTCGATTCACCCGTCAACCGATGTTTACTGCGTTTTTGTGGTTGCATTCTAAAAACAATATATAATTTTGGTCATAACGGCAGAGAGAAATCTTCCACGTCTGAGTTTCTGAGTGATGTTCTAGGAGCCCACCAAAAATGTGTCTCGAATGACACATTTTTGTGGCAAGGCACAACACTTCTGCTCGTCCCTCATCATCCATTCCAATGATAATTTGTTTGTTTTTGTTTTGTTCACGGGCGTCTCACATTTGCAACACACCTGAAACATTTATCATTTTGAACAAAATGACACACATATTTACAGTTTGTGATAACTTTTTTTTTTTTTAATACCAAAACAATTCTGATTTTACATCTCATCTTTTGCTGGGTTTAACAACTTTTAAAGCTTCTATGCAGTAACTATGTTGCTTACAATAAGCAGTCTTAAGTGCATTTTGTAAAGCACTCTGCAAGCTCAAATAGCTGATTCATTTCCAATTTTTTACCCGGCTTACAAGATCCTGTTTTTAACAGTGCTTCACCACATCTAATGATCAGTGGACAAGGACTTTAGTTAAGAATGTGTTCACACCTCACCAGTTTGGTTCAGTTCAATGAGAACCTAATCTGAGTGATGGCCATGCATTTGGTACCTGGGCCTTCAGATAGGTATGGACCTGACTTAATTATTCTCTTATGATTCACAATTACAGACATACAAAAAGGCATTATAACATCATCAAAATATATCTAATAACATGACAAAAACAAAACATTTAAATAAAATCTTAACCACCAAAGATGGTGATTATTTAATTAATCAAAGTGTGGATCGCTACAGAGTCTTTTTCTTGTCGAAGTCGGCTGGAAGAAGTTGTGCTCTTACCAACCAATTAGAGAACGGGCAAATGTTGACATTATCGAGAATTTGAAATCTGATTAGTTGAAGAAACATTCCCATTGCTAATATAAATTCAGTTACATCAGCCACTGGGAAGATTAGAGTAGCATGGTAGTACAAGGAAGTTGATATGTGATTGAAGAAGATACAATAACATCCACAAGTAACGGAAGCAGTGCAGCCAAGAGAAACACAACAAAATAAAGAGCATCATCTGTTGTGAATGAATTAATACAATTTCATGGGACTAATTTAATTTTGGTGTGAAATGTAGACCAGTAGTAGCAGCACGGTGGATGACTGGTTAGCACGTCTGCCTCAACATACAGAAGAGGCAGAGTTTGATTGCGGCTCCCCGTTATGTTTTCCCCGTGCCTGCGTGGGCTTCTTCTGCATACTTGATTGGACACTCTAAATTGCCCCTAGGTGTGTTCATGAGCGCGGATGGCTGGCAAAAAGTTCAGAGTGTACCCTACATACTGCCCGTTGACAGCTGAGATAGACTCCAGCAATCCAGCGACCCTTGTGAGGAGAAGCGGATCGGATAATGGATGGATGGATAATCTGGCCTTGGTGGAGGTCTGCACTCTACTGAGTGAGCTTGTTTGCAATCGCTTTTCACAATATCAGGCTACAACTTAGTATGTCTTCCATCCATTTGCAAGGGCCTTTTTTGGTCCTTTGCTTCATTATTAATAAGGCCTCGAAGAGTCTTTTGCTCCTGAAGGTTTGCACAGTTTAACTGTGATTTGTGTAGATGAATGCAATTATACGCTCTTCAATCAACTAATATTTAAACACAAATGGGGGCGCAACACACATAGATACTATCACAACACACACACACGCATATATTCTTTATCCTTTGCAAAAAAAAAAAAACTTGTAATATTTCTGATGGTTACTGAGGAGTCACCAACACCATGTGCAGTATGTCTGTGTGTCTGCATTATACTGGCACCAGGTGACCAAGGTGTGCACACCAGAAAGGATGCCACAATGTCTATTGAATTGAAAGATTAAATTGAACATTTTATTATATTTATATTTATGTTCAGCAAAATATTTCCAGAAAATAAACATAAAAATGATGACACTTTCTGTTGAATATGTCATAATGGTCATCGTTATCATCCTTCATATATTCATTTTCTACTGCTTACCCTGTTCAGGATCTTGGGTAATCTTGAAACTACCACAGCTAATAATAATAATAATAATATTCCCTTTATTAGTCCCACAATGGGGAAATTCGAGATTCGAACCCAGGCCTCCTGGGGAGACTGGGTCCTGAACGCGGCGCCTTAGACCACTCGGCCATCCTGGCAGCCCGGTGATGATGGCGACGATTCACTTGACATTTTTGTCTCCGTACTAATTATGAGGATGGTGGTGAGAAGCTGTGTATATCCTGGACTGGTCCCCAGTCAATGGCAAAGCACATATAGATCGTTCACATTCATACCAATTTAAAGCACTCGGTGAAGTTAACATGCATGTGTTCGGAATGCTGGAGCTAAAACACAAAAAAGCTCAGGGAGGAAATTTGAACCCATCACCTCTTGACCGTGAAGCGGACACGTCAACCAGATGTACCACCAAGCCGCCAAAATTGCTGTTATATTAACTCCATAAAATGTGGCTAAATAATAGGAAGTGAAAGCAACAACGGAAATGCAAAACGTGACATTTTGCAGCCCAACTTTCAACGATCACATAAAACTGTCTCCACAGGACAGATGGCTTGGATGATTGCCTGTTCAAATATTGTCCCATAATGCTTTTAAGTTGCACAAATGGTTGTGCCTATTACTTTGTGCAATCATTCTTATGCACATCAAAGGCAACTAGCATGAATAATTCCTAGTGACTGGAAAGCAGACCCTAGTCTGACTGTGGTACTGCAGCCTTTTTATAAATTGTAAATTGTTTTGGTTGCAAACCTGTCAGTATCAGCTGTAACCACAATATCATCCCATTTGGCAGTGCATCTTCCTTCTTTCCGTCCCTTCTTCTCCTCTACATTCCAGCCAAATACTGAGCCTTCCCCACGCTTTCATAATCCAAATTAAAAACAGGTTTTCTCATCCATGAGAGGAGAGACAGGCCTATTCCGCAAACAATGCAAGGCTTTCTGGTCTGGCATGAGATTAGAGATGGAGAGTGCGAGAGAGAGGGGGGGGGAGAGAGAGGGGGAAGAAAAGAATATAGTCATGGAGGGTTTCTGAGGGAGAGACAAGCTGCTGAAGTCAACTCCCACAGTCTGGGAGCCAACAGCTTTGGTGTGGTGGGAACAAACCTCCCACACAGCACAAAATTGATGATTGCCTTGTTTATTATTAATATTCGGATCTTATATGATTATAGGTGACCTTGAAGCCACTATTTTACAAAAAAAGTTATAGTTTATTATATAGAATATAAATAAAAAAAATAATTATTATTTGGATTTATTATTATTATTAACTAGAAGGATTATTTATTAACAGTCCCATGTAATCAAAATGCATTTTCTACACTCTTTCATGCATAAAATTGACGAAAACGAGTCTGTTCCATACTTTGAATTTGACATATATGACATCCGTCTTCAATTGTTTCCAATGGGCGATAAAAGGCGAAAGACTTGCAAAATGGGCAGATCCGATTTTGCCCTCGTGACGTAGTTTTCCTGCTCAACTCAAGTACCTGCCCTTTTCATTGTTGCTACAACGTACATCCCCACTCAATTTGGGAAAAATCACTGTTTGGCTCCACACCTTTTTATAGTTTGATGTAAATTTGCATCACCTGCAAAAAGATGCACAGCCGCTCAGGCAATAATTCATCCTACAGATACAAATCACATTTGATCTCAATTTATCATCTAATTTCAATTGGACGAGGTTATACAGTGGACTCCCACCATTTGTGTGGCGCAGGAACCGAGCCCAGCTGTGAATAGCAAATTTTCACAAATAGTGGGGGGGACCAATAATTATTTTAACTGATATTTTAATTGTTCAAACCATCAATGTACCACAAACTATGATCCCAAACATTTGACAAGAGGCTCATAGCATTTTAAATATTTACAATTTTAGTGTCGACAGTACTTTGCCATGGAAATAATAATTACTGAATTTAAGTGTAATGAACAGGTGGGATTTTCTGTAAATGATGGTGGGGGAAAAAAATCATTGGGTAGGTGAAACAAATGACACCCCGTCACTATGCAGGGGTCCATTAAGGAGACTAATGGCTCTGTCATTGTCATGGCAACACTAAATCACGACCCGTGACTCGTTTGTATAGACAGGAAATGGATTGTTCAGTCTCAATTCAGTCTTGGTCGCCTACAATTGACCAGCACCCAGCCATTTCTCGCCAAATGTCAGCTGGGACAAGCTACCGCCCAAATGCGACCCTAATGAGGATCAGTACTCCAGTATAGGAAACGGATAGATGGATGAATTTGTCTTGTCTGCCCTGCATTAGATAGCTTGAATTATTTTTTTTTTTTTTACTTTCACACCTCAGTTTTCATACTTTCATCATATATTTTCTGAATGCATCCAACACCCTTTCTTTCTGCATTGTCCCCCCCCCTCCTCTTTCTCTCTCTCTCTCTCTCTCTCTCACTTGCAAACACACGCACCCCCCCACACGCACGCACACACGCACGCGCACATATGTCACTTTCTTCCTGTCGTCTTTGAAGCTTCCTGTCAGGAATGTAGGTTGTCTTAGTAAAGTGGAGCAAGCAGCAACAGGTCCACCTCCTGTTAGTTTGAAGATACTACTATTGAGACAAAGAAGACATTTTCAACAAATAGACAAACGCTGATTCATGGGAAAGGAGCAGCGTTGCTGAAATTGTACCGAGTTTATTTTGAGGTATCCAGTTTAATCGAGGTCACACTGACAGGATTAAGCCAGCAACAGGTCAACCATGACAGCTTTGCATTTTCTGGACAATTGGAAGAAGGTAATTATCACTTTTAGACTAGAGGACAATATTAAGACCACATGAAACCTCAGAGCTTCCATGATGCCCCCCTCCTCCTCCCCCTTTTTTCTGGTACATTATTGCAAGAAATAGTTTGACTTGTGGGACTCTTTAAACCTGTTTTATGATTTACTGTTCGAGGCTGACTCAACAGAATATTGGGTCTGTCTGGAGAGGAAATATGTTGATGTTACAGCAGGGTTTCGTTATCTCGAGGGCAGAGAACATTAGAAACATACTTTCCTACCCTGCTGCAAAACATTTCAGGCACGCATATACAGTACTCCCATTCCCTATTTGTATCAATCATGTCTTTTCTAAGTTTGTCTTTTGTTTCAACCACAAATCACTTAAAAAGTTTTGTCACACATAATCAGCCCTCAACAGAATCACAGGACTCAAGTACTAGAACTGATTTTTAATGTATAAAAGAAGCCTTCTTATATGCTGACATGATGGAAAAATAGTGACGGCGCAAAAAGGATTTTTGGACAACGTGTCAGTTTTTGTGTGTTTTCAAAGTAGCTTGGCTAAGTGACTGATTTCCAATGTGTGACCCAGCACAAGGGATTTAAATGAGTCGGCGTGTTACCTCCTCAGTGGCCACAAGAACATGCAGCTAAATACCCTCTACCATATGGAGCGTGAGTGTGTGTGTACATGCTCGCGTGTGTGTGTGTGTCCTGTCGGCATTAATCACCTCTTAAGAGGTGAAGCAAGAAGTACGAATCACTCCAACAATAGAAATGGGACAGATGAAGCAAACAAGGAATATATACTATTCTTGGTTCACTTTTTACTCACGTTGGACACTTAGCTACATTTGCATAATGCAATAAGGTGAAGGTGTCACTTAAACTACATGAGTATTTATTATTGTTTTCATCCAAAAGTTACACAAATCATTCAAATAAAAAACACATGTTTGTTTCATTTGCAGTTCTTTGTACAAACTAGGCCTCTCACAAAGGAATCTTGGTGGATGCATATTCACACTATTCTCACTTACAGTGGAGTAGACAATTTGTTCACGTTAATTTTTGTTATAAGCCATTTTCTGCTGTTGTGCTCTCTCTCATGCTGGGTCAAATGCCTCTCTGGCTGCTCAGATGTGCCTCAGTGGACTCAAAAAAAAAAAAAAAGTCAAAAAATTAAAACTGCTATAAAAGATCCCGATGCAAACGTCATGCGCGCTTTCTCTTTATTCATTTTTCGTTCACATTGCACACTATAATCTCGACACTTTTCACTCACACTCTTCACTGTTCAATGCTCATACACAGGCAGCAAGGAATGCTAAGCTAAGTTAGCAGGAGAGGCTTAAACACAAACTAAGTGGTCACGACAATTCAGTGGAAGACTCTTAGTGATGGAGCGTACTAAGACGAATAATAAGTCTGTTCAGTGTTAATTTACTTAAAAACACTCATTTAAAGCTGTGTTGTTGTCCACTGAGCGACCGCCAAACCAGCGACTGACTCGTTGTCACATTACCATGTTCAAGTCTCAAACTTCGCCAGCTTTGGAGTCATAAAAAAAAGAAAAAATGGAGTAAAAAAACAAACAAAAAAAAAACCAAATTTTCCTCCCTCGAAAATGATCACAAATAGGCATCTTCCAAATCCAATTCATTATTATTATTATTATCATCTTATTCTGGTGTTGCCATTGGAAGAATGTGTCAGCATATAAAAAAAACACAAAAGTGGCCAAAAATTGGTTTCCGTTGCCACAAATATGTTTTTTTTTATTAAAAACAGTTTGGAGGCATACCTTTTTGTGTGAAAATGAAAAAAAAAAGTCAATGCAAGCCAAATAAACAAGTGTGCATCGTCGGGAAAATGCGCGGTCTCGAGTACTATGCACAGTCAGGCTCAATCAGGGATGCATGTTGCAACTCGACCACAAGTCAGATGTGGATGCAAAATGCTTGACATGTCTAAGCTCCCGTCCCGATCTTGTCCATCTTGGTAAGTACGGTTTGCGACAAATATTTTCGTACCTCTTGCAGGCTACTTTCATGGGGTGTTTAAATCCCGTGTGCTCCACCGCATCCACCTCTGAGACGTTCTCTCGTATTGTGTATGGGCTGTTGCCACTTGTCGAACCTTACTTCTCACTTTGAACTCTCAGCACAGCATGGTTGTCTCGTGGGTGGTGAAAAAGAAAAGGTTGGACGCGCTGTTTTGGGTGCTGACGGCGCACTTAGTTCATGTTCTTTTGCTCAAACATCATCTTTATGGACCCCAAAATATTTCCAAACGACAGATGTCGAATTTCTTTTCGCGAAAAGCGCAACAGGAACAACTTCAACTAACATTACTTCGTCTTCAGCCGTGTCAGCCACTTCTTGATTTGAATCGCCAGCTACTACCCCATTGTCTGTTTTCATTCTTGTTCAGATGGGTGGAGTCGTGACTAGACGAGCTGTAGCCGTCTTAAAGGGGCATGAACATAGCCGCAGTCAGAACAGACTTTTCTTTTTTTTTTTTAAACACCGAATTTACCGACATGGGCAAAATGATGTCGCTCATTCATTGTAATAAATTTCGGTAACGGTAAATTTTCGGTTTATCGCCAAGCCCTAGTATGCACATATTTGGCCAAATAATTGTCCACCTCTATGCAAATGGGCTTCATTCATACTAATAGCCACACAGAGTTTAAGTCTGGAAAATAATATCAGAATATGGAATGGGTTCACACAGTGACTAAACTGCTTTATATAAAGAAGCTCTATGTCGATTGATCTCTGAAAATATCAAAATGATCGTACCAATATTTTGGATTGTATGGATATTAAATGAATGAATGAATAAAGGAATGAATGAATGAATACACTGTAATATTGTTTCAATCACCTCAGGCACTTAGTACAGTTTAATGTCACTTAATGAGGAATAAGCTTAACTCATAATATTGAGGAATCATGTTGATATTATCAGAGCTTTATCTGGGCATATTTAGAGATGTGCATGTGGCTTTTGGTGACAATTGATAACCGTTTTCTGACAGTCCACTGCCACTCAAACCACTACCCCAAGCTAGCGTTCTGAAAATGTCATCTTTCTCTTGCAAACTGCCATTGGTCTGCCACTGCATTCTTGGCAAAAAGCCAGCATTTATTCTATGCCATGAATGTGCGGCAACCCAGTGAAAACCACAGTCTGCTGTCAAACTTTGCGATGGTATATCATTAGCACAATATCTTTTGTGAAGAAGATATTTAGACAGAGCAAACTGCGGGTTCAAATGAAATGCAGTCGAAGTTCTAGCATCGGTCACAGTTCATTCTTTATCGATTCGCCTGTCAGCCATTTGTATTCATTTAACCAAAAAATTCAAACCAAATGTTATTTCACTTGTTCATATGTTAGAGGTAAGGATATAGAGGAAGGAAGATGGATTTTATTCACAATCTCTGATAAATTTCACTTCTTGAACACCCAAAAACACGTGATTTCAAACACAAGTCACGCTCACAAGATTTCTTGTTTTTTGATTATTTTCCGAACAATGAAACATTGAAAGAAAAATGAATTCTCATTTCCTCACTCAGAATATTCATGTGAGTCAGGAACCTTCTGACATCTCAATGGACATGGACTGCCTGAACAGGAATGCGTCAGAGAGTGGTGTACAAGCACGGCAGGTGTTAAAGGTGAGAGTGCATTTCTTATGGGGAATGTATTGTAACATAGTAGTAATGGGACGATGAATGTTCTTTAGAGTTTGTACACTTTCAGCATGTGTTCATTCATACATGGTGTCTCACTTTACTTTATTCCCATGTTAACTGAATTAACACCGCTACCAATGTGGCCAAACTGGAGAGCTTGTCATCGGGTATTGTAATTCTACCAAGAGTGGTCTCATGCTATCGTAGATGATGTCAGGGAATGGATTTCACTAGTCACTACACTCCTTAGAGTCACGGTTTAAAATCTAAACAAAAACTATCATTGAACAGCATACAAGCATACAATGTATCAAAGAAAAGAGTACTGAGGCATTCTGGGAGCTATGATCCTCAGCCAATCAGATGGCTGGTTAGAGAGATGTGAGTGGTGCGTTTTGGGCAGTGTCTGTTGTCTCAACCTGTGATGTTTCTTGCTTGCAATGACATGAATGATAAAACAGACTACGGCATCGCATCGTGGACAGCTGCCCCTTTGTCCAGCTTTCTCCCGCACTTACAAACTGGTCTGTTCTGATTGTGTGAAACCATCACCAAATGAGATATTCACAGAATTTAGTTGTCACAGTCTGCGCGCAGTGGTCTTGGACTTCAACCAGCAGGGTGTGCTATCATGCACTCTGGAATGCTCAGATTGGTGCATGTTGCTCAAGAGAATATCATATGTATAAAACTATGAATCTCAGTCTGCATACAATATGCATAAATATGGCAGGTTAACTGGTCACTCTAATTTGGCTCCACATGTGAGCGTGGGTGGTTACTTGTCTACGTGTGGCTGGCGACCAGTTCTGGGTGTTCCCCGCCTCCTGCCCGAAGATAGCTGGGATAACCTCCAGCACCCCCCTGCGACCCGTGTCAGGACAAGCGTAACAGATAATGGATGGGTGGATTCCTATGAGTGCCACATGTTCTTTTTCTTCATGTGAGTGAGGCTGCCAAAGAGGAGATTGGACTTTAATGACTCCTCTTGAAAATATAACGCATAGGACAGTTAATTCATTTAATTTAATTCAATTCATTTTTCATTTCTTATTTAATTTGATACAATACACTAAATTAATACAAGGCAATATACTGACACGATAAAGACTTGACGCTAGTGATTAGAGTTGAGGAAATACAGCCATCCTTATTACATTTGCAGTCTAGTCTATTGAAATCACATCACTGATTCGAACAAATATGTTGCAACCTAGAAGTGCTGAGGGATTTATATTTCATTTATGTGTTTAAAAAAATACTGAGTGTTTCAGTTAGGGGAACATCCTTACCTGTCATGCTGGTATGTTTACAAGTTCGGTAATAACGTAGTGTTGTTAGGACCCAGGGGTTTTCGAGTTGGCGTGGCGGCTGACGTCATAAAAGAGAAGAGACGGTTTTTGGTTTTGGTTCGATCTAATAAGTTTCACGAAAAACTCCAACTGAACAAAAAGGAAAAAAAAGAAAGTTGCTCAATCAATGAAGAGAGATGTGTCTATATTTTGAGGGTGCAACAAATGTCACGGACTCAAGTTACGACACAATAATACTGCAATACTGCTTCTCTAAATCTCTTTTTGAACTCGTGCTTATACATTTTGAACAGTATAGTTGAGTTTTGAATGGGCCCATACAGTGTTCACCTCAACTCCATTTTCAACAAACACAATAGATGCCATGACCAATGATTTGATTTGAATTATTATGATAACACAAATGTAATTTAATTAGCTCATTCCGGTACGAGGCTGCGTTCGAGTGGTTGGAAAGCCCGGCTGAAACGTGCACACTGAGAAGCTGATTCATAATATGCCACATGGGAGCAGCAGCGCTCCGTGTAAGAGATAATATAGTAACTGCATTCCTTTTACTTGAAAAATCCTAGTAGTGTTTTTTTCACTCAGAAATTCTCACCTTGTGTATGAAGTGAGCTATGTGAAAAAAGTAAAGGCGTACTACTACCCTTGAGTGTTTTTTTAATTCTGTAAATGAGTGAAATTTACTAAAAAACTCTTCTTGTAAGATTTACTTAGAATGTCTGTGTGAAAATACTTTTTTTCTAAAAGATTTTTACAAGTAAATATCAGTTCCCATTTTTTACAGTGCAGCCAGTCCTCTCACCAATGCACTTAGTAGTCTTGATCCCACTCCCAATGCCACCCCGAGAAAAATCAGATGATCTAACCAAGGTAATGGCCATACATTGGGGGTGATACGAAGTGTGCAGACTAAAGTGACCTGAGACAAAAATGCGTGTACGAGAACTGACTCCATACCTTACATTTCTTTTGCAAATTTACAGAACATTAAAATTATTCCTCTTTCTCAATTCAACGTGTGTCAGTGTGGAGCTAATTTTTACAATCTGAAATTTGATTGAGGGATGATCAAAGTCTGTACTTCCAGACAATTACAGCGGGTAAAAACAAATCAGCATGATCGCTGGTGGCAGGCCAAATCCTTGCAGATGCCAGCGATTGGTGCACACTATATAAATAGAACTGTATTGCAAACCCCTCAAACCATTTTCTACTAAAAGTGAGGCAAAATTATTAGTTATGCCACTACCACTAAACATCTAACTTGTTTTCCCAAATCATACACTGAAACAGAAGATAAAAATAACACAAAATAAATAAAATAAAAATCTGTCAATGTGAGCCAGTGACTGAAAAAAAAATCCATTTACCGGGAAGTTCAAATTCAGCCAACTTTGCACTTTAACACAAACCTTCACGAGCCAGGAACGTCCGTCTATCCATCCACTATCTGAACCGCTTATCTCGTCAACGGTCGCTGGTGTGCTGGAGCCTCACCCAACCGCAGGTCAGGAACGTCGTGTTTGTTAATTGGAGAGTGCTGATTATAGGGCAACACCCCCGCAGACAAACACACTATCTGGCTTAGATTTTCCTCAGTGTGTTGAGGAATGTGTAAACTGGGAGTGTCCAAACTATGGCCTGGGGACTATTTCTGGCCCAAGTTGTTGGCCTACATTGTGCTACTTCCTTTTTACATGGGGTGGCAACGAGGGGAAGAAAAGAAGAAATTCATTCTCGTATCATGTTTTCCGCCAATAACACATTTTAAAAAAATAACAAAATTTATTTTCATTAGGCCCCTATGAAATAAACACTGCTGAAACACTGCTGCTTACCAACAGTGTTGAGAAGTGGGGCCATCAGGTGAAAAAGGTTTTCGTGACATTACATTACAAATGCGCCCTTGCATATGCATCCCTTTGAGTGCCTTACTTATGTGTATACGGCAGGGGTGTCAAATTCAATTTTGTGGACGGGCCACATCGTCGTTATGGTTTCCCTCAGAGGGCCGTTATGACTGTGAACCCATATAAATGTATGGTCTCCTTACGTTATCACATACACACAACAAATTGACGGAAAGCCAGTTTTGATATCAGAAGCCAGTCAGTGATTGTTTGATTCTTCAATTTAGGAGGTAGGATTGGCAACAAATTGTAGTAATAGGTATTTAGGACTACATGTCCCATAATGCTTTGTATTGAAGTGTGGTGTGGAAAGGACTTCCGGGGAATGACTAAACAGTATGTTAACAAGTACTCGCCGTGTCTCGTGTGATTATTATACATGGTGTCAGAAGTGGCGAACTGCAAGTCTTCACAATTATTGTCGGGTCAGTAAAGTGTAGTTGGCTGCCGGAAGACGTTTTTCGGGCAGTTGCAACGTAAATGACCGGCGTGGAAGACGACGGCAGGTAGCTTCGGCGTTAGCTGCTATTTTTGCCGCGTTGCTAGGATACGGCTTGGCACGGCGCGAAAAGAAAAAGTAAAGAGAGGAACTTCAAGCGGATGTCCTGAACGTTAAGAAACCAGGGATTCATCAGCTGGGATGGCGACAACAGTGCAGTTATCCCCCCCGGAGCCATTTGACTTTTCCTGTCCGTCAAGTTGGCCAAAGTGGATCAGAAGATTTGAAAGGTTTCGTATTGCAACTGCGTTGGATGGAAAAACTGATGAATATCATGTAAACTCACTCCTGTATGCGATGGGAGACGCAGCTGATGACGTTTTAGCGGTTTTGCCGTTAAATTCTGAAGATAAGAAGCACTATGAAGCTGTTAAAGCAGCATTTGAAAACCACTACGTGGGAAAACACAACGTCATTTTTGAACGAGCACAATTCAACTCCAGACGTCAACAAGATGGCGAGCAGGCTGAGTCATTTATCACAGCAGTACACAAACTAGCAGAAAATTGTGGATTTGGAGTGCTTAAAGAGGAACTTATACGGGACCGGATTGTAGTTGGAATTAAGGACAAAAGACTGTCAGAACAGCTACAAATGGACTCAGAGTTAACACTGTCCAAAGCTATACAAAAAGTCAGGCAGAGTGAAACTGTGAAGATGCAGCAAACGATTTTACACAGCAGCTCTGCAGAGGACAATAGACTGAACATGGACGCTATAAAGATAAACACAAAGATAGGAAAAACTCAAACTAAGCAAGTTCCAAAGAAGGAGTGCAGCAGGTGTGGTCGCAAGAACAAACACTCTTGGAAAGATTGTCCAGCCCGAGAAGTACAGTGCAGAAAATGTCAGAAAAAAGGACATTTTGCTGTAGTTTGTCGCAGTAGTGAAGCTGTAGGGCTCAGGGAAGTCACAGAAAACCAAGATTATGCAGACAGCGAGGAATGTGTGTTCTTGGGCGAGATTGATGCAGTGAAGTCAAAGCCCTGGGTTGAAAAGGTCAAGTTAAATGGGGAAAATATTCAGTTTAAACTTGACACAGGGGCAGATGTTACTACCATGCCAGTGAGACTGTACAAACGTGAAAGGGATGGTAAACTACTCCCATCTAAAAAGAAACTTCTTGGGCCAGCTCGTTACCCACTTGAAGCGAAGGGCTGCTTTAGGGCACAGCTGGCAGCAAAAGGTCGTTGCACATCTCAAGACGTCTACCTAGTTTCAGGTTTAGTCCAGCCACTGTTAGGTAGACCAGCTTGTGAGGCATTGGGGTTAGTTTACAGAGTGGACACAGTCAAAGACACTGAGATAGATTTTAGGGCAGCATACCCAACAGTGTTTAGGGGTTTGGGCAAGTTGAAGGAGCCTTATCGCATTGAGCTAGAGCAGGGAGCCATACCTGTTGCTCTTTCCGCCCCACGGCGTGTTCCTCTTCCCCTCCGGGATGCAGTCAGGGAAGAAATAATGAGGATGGAAGAAATGGGAGTTATTTCAAAAATAACTGAGCCTACAGAATGGTGTTCTGGCATTGTTGTTGTCCCCAGACCAGGAAACAAGTCACCCAGAATATGCGTGGATCTTACCCCCCTGAATAACTTTGTGAAAAGAGAACGGCATATTCTTCCTGCAGTGGATCAGTCTCTTGCTATGATGAAAGATGCCAAAGTGTTTACAAAGTTGGATGCTCGCTCTGGATTTTGGCAAGTCCCGCTCGCTTTGGAGTCACGGCCACTCACAACTTTCATCACGCCGTTTGGGAGGTACCATTTTAACCGCCTTCCTTTTGGCATAGCATCGGCACCAGAGCATTTCCAAAGGAGGATGTCGCAGATGCTGGAAGAGTTGGATGGAGTAATCTGTCATGCTGATGATGTGCTTGTATATGGCAGAGATAGGCAAGAGCATGACCAGAGATTGCATCGTGTGCTCCAAACCTTCCAGAAGGAGGGCCTCACTCTTAATGAGAAGTGTGAGTTCGCTAAATGCGAGATCTTGTTTGTTGGACACAAGGTTTCACATAAAGGCATTGAGGCTGACCCGCAAAAGGTGAAGGCTATCCAGCAGCTCCCACAGCCAAAATGTGTGGAAGATGTGCGACGTCTCATGGGCATGGCAAACTACCTCGCCAAGTTCATGCCACAGTTGGCTACCACAACTACACCGCTTAAGGAGCTGCAAAAGGGAAGAAATGAATGGATTTGGGCTGAGCCACAGGAAACGGCGTTCCAGAAGCTTAAGGAGATTCTAAGCTCTCCTGAGGTGCTCGCTCAGTACTCCAATACAGCAGAAACAAGAGTTGCTGCAGATGCATCACCTTTTGGTATTGGAGCTGTACTCACACAAAAACAGTCAGACGACACATGGCGTCCAGTGACATACATTTCAAGAGGACTAACAGACACTGAGAGGCGCTATGCGCAGATTGAAAAAGAAGCGCTTGCTGTCACGTGGGCGTGTGAAAGACTTTCATCTTATCTTATGGGGCTACAATTCACTCTGGTAACAGACCACAAACCCCTGGTCCCTCTTTTGAGCACAAGAGGATTGGATGACCTTCCACCGCGCATCTTACGATTCAGGCTTAGATTGCTGCGCTTTACTTTCAAGATCATCCATGTTCCGGGAAAAACCCTAGTCACAGCTGACGCGCTGTCACGCGCTCCAGTTGGAGGTCCGCCCTCTGCAGGAGATCTACAGTTGGAAAAGGACGTGGAGGTTTTCGTGGAAAACTCTTGTTAGCTGTCTTCCAGCTACGGACAAAAGGCTGGAAGAGATAAGGTCCGCACAGGAAAAAGATGAGCTGTGCCGGAAAATAAGGGACTATTGCGGTGTCGGTTGGCCAGAGAAATGCAAGCTAGACCCAGAGCTGAAAGTGTACTGGCAACACAGGATGGACTTAAATGTGTGTCGCAGTCTCCTCATGAAAGGAGAAAGACTTTGGATCCCACCACTTTTGAGAGCGGACATTCTGCAACGTCTGCATGTAGGCCATCAAGGAATTTCCAAATGCAGAGCAAGAGCCAAGGAATCTGTATGGTGGCCCGGCATCTCGGTACAGATAGACAAAGTGGTGGGTGATTGTGATACATGCAGAAAATACAGAATACAGAACCGGGAACCATTGTTAACCACTCCACTTCCGGACCGCCCGTGGCAGAAGGTTGGAATGGATCTGTTCGAATGGTCAAAGAAGCATTATGTTTTGATTGTTGACTTTTTCTCGAGGTACATTGAAGTTGCACAACTCAAACATATGACCGCAGATGTCACTATCAAGGCTGTCAAGGAGGCCTTTGCTCGACACGGAACTCCAGAGACGGTGATATCGGATAACGGACCACAGTTTTCATCTGAGCAGTTTAAACAGTTCGCGAAAGAGTTCCAGTTCACCCATGTCACGAGCAGCCCCCATTACCCCCAAGCCAATGGAGAGGCCGAACGTGCAGTCCGCACAGTCAAGGAGCTGTGGAAAAAAGATATGGATCTTCACAGGGCGCTGCTGGCATACAGGGCCACCCCTCTGGAACACGGGTTCTCGCCTGCTCAGCTGTTAATGGGAAGAAACCTGCGCACGACCTTGCCTCAATTTACTACCAAACTGGATCCCAAGTGGCCGGACTGGCTGGCTTTTCGGAAGAAGGAGGAAGAGCGGAGGCGTGAGCAGGAAAAACACTACAATCGGAGACACCGGACACGACCACTCTCACAACTAACAACGGGACAGAAAGTTTGGATTACATCGGAAGCATCTTCAGGCGAAGTACTTGGACCTGCCAACACTCCCAGATCCTACATGGTAGAGACTGACAGGGGGATTCTCAGGAGAAACCGAAGTCACCTTCGACCTACAGGGACTATTACGAGGTTCGGTCGTGTCGTGAGGCCTCGTGATAGATTGGATTTGTGAATGATGCTGATTGTTCATTTAAATGAAAAGCAAGTAGTTTAAAATGCTGTTCAGAAGAATAACAAGAAAAAAATAATATGGTGTTTCTGTCAATGTTTAGAACAGAAAGAAAATGTTTACATTACTTTAATGGTTATGCAAATTATGCCTGTTTACTTGTAGGATTACGTTCAACTAAAAGGAGGAGGTGTAGTAATAGGTATTTAGGACTACATGTCCCATAATGCTTTGTATTGAAGTGTGGTGTGGAAAGGACTTCCGGGGAATGACTAAACAGTATGTTAACAAGTACTCGCCGTGTCTCGTGTGATTATTATACACAAATAAATGTCAATATCTCAGATCTCAATGTTGTTAAAAAGAAAATGTGCTTGAAACAGGAAGCTGACGCACAAGATTTGCCCTTCGCGAGCCACGTAAAATGAGATCTGGCCCCGGGGCCTTGAGTTTGACACCTGCGGTTTACGGAATCAAATGTTGTCCAGCGAGTCGGGACATTTCTAAGAGGAGCGATTCGATAGGAGGTCGAAATACAATATTTGGCACTTATGAGGCAAGGCTTTTCAATCTCATTTGGAGATGTCACATTGCTGTGCATAAAAAAAAAAGAAAATAGTGACTTAATTATAATTATCATAATGTCCACATTATCCTTCATGTTTCAAGTGGAATTAAATTTAATTAAAATACGAAGTCAACAACTTTGCAGATTTGATCATCCAGCTGACAGCACTCTCCCTCCACAAATGCAAAGTGGATTTTGGGCTGAGGTAACGTTCCCCAAAATCCTATATGTATATGAAAGTGGTGGGATTGGAAAAAATATAATTGAGCAGTTCAGACTGTCATCAAAAAAAAAAAAAGATACGGCTCACATAGGGGCAAAAAAAATTTAACTGGGTTACATTTTCCTTCAGTGTGAACCTAGAATGTCAGACAAGGCACGGCTGTCGTAAAGTCAAACCGTTACGTTGTAACCTGAGGACTTTTTTTTTTATTATGACAATTTTGTAATCATTGAGTGCAATGATCATCATCTAAATATTATTTTTTTATTAATTGCAAAGCCCTGAGGTATACATAATGCATAGTATGTATGCAGAAAAGAAATATTAATGATGATGCTCGAGCTCAGGCATACACAAGTCCGATTCACGAGATCCCCTATTCAGCCTGTTTTCGATACATCCCTACAGCAACACTTCTGATTCAAATCATCAGGATCGTTATCAGGCTTTTGCAACCCTTGCTAAAGGGCTGATCATCTAAATCGGGTATGTTGGGACAGGGATACTCCAAAAACAAGTTGGATAGGGGCTCTTGAGGACCGGATTTAAGCTCCCTCGCTCTAGCTGAGATATGGTATACGTTAATGTTTTTAAAGTTCAAAGAATTCATTCTTCTTAAAATATTTTTAAAATGATTTAAAACTTCATCAGTAGAATTCTGAACAGGTTATGGAGTTTTGTCGCTTGGTATTCCTCAACAGAGCACTCCACTGGATCTTATCGAGACTGGAAAGGGACTGAAGTTCCAGGCCGAGCGCCCACATCTCGTCAGCCTCGGTAGTGGACGTCTGAGTGTCGCCATCACTCTGCTGCCTCTGCCTGAGGGTGAGTATTTTTGGTCTACCTTGCCTTTATCATTGAAATTGCCTCCCTTACTCACACAACACTCCAGTTAGTTCTATTGAGTGGAAAACACATTCTCACCTCACTGTCTTCTTTCTTTCAGTGTTTGTTGGCAGGTTTCTGCATGTGTAACCTTTCGGCCTTGTCTGTCCTTTCACTCTAATACCACTGCTGTGTGCCTCTTTGTCCGCACCTGCTTTCCCTTTATGCATCTGTGGCTATTCAGGCTTGTACACAGGGTGTGTTTCTTGACACATAGCTGTGACATTTTACAAGGCCAGAGGCCAAAGCCCTCCAATATTACTCTTCTCTATTTTGGATTGATAGAGCGATGTTGCAGTTGATTCCAAGCCAGATGAGAAAATCAGATGCCATATTATACATAATATGCATAAAATGTTTGTCACCTACACTTTAGTCAGTGAATTAACTTCGGGCTCTGTTTTCATGACCGGTGTAAATCAGCGCGGTGAGTGTCGTTCATCTCTGAGGATGTCAATTGGGTATTTCGCAGACATGTGCCGGTTGTATTTCTTGTGATGGTGAAGGGAAAACATAATCCAATATTTTTACTCATCACAGGGGGCTTTGGAGCCGTGGTTTACCTAGGACCTGTTTGCCATGGGTGACCCTGCCGTGGGCATAAATCTTCAGACAGCATTGGATAATTGAAATACACAAACCCCTCCACCACGATAACGTGACGGCTCATGGATGGGTGTGACATACTGTACTCACAAATACAAAGTCCTCTGTTTTGGAAAAGTTGTGTCCTCTCAGTATTTCACGCAGCATTACAAAGTATTAACAGACTGTAGCAAGTCATTTTTGGCCTCCAGTGACAGTTGTTAAGTGTTATTTGCTCTTGTGTAAAACTGGTAGAGGAGCGTGGGAGGTCATAGGGGAAGGAGTCGTAAGGCTGTCAGGATTGTAATAGGGCCCCCTTGTTAAACATGTCACAGTGCTTATATATATCTGCATATCCATTTTATTGTGAGGTTTCTGTAGCTGCTACTATCGTAAAATGTACACATATGGCCAGGCATGCCAGTACTTTACAAAGTAGTTTGGTTATTAAACTACATGCTGTAAGTGCAAAAACAGGATTCATCACTTACGGCGTTCTACCAGAACATTCTCTCCACATCAATCTTCAGCACAATGCTTCCTTCTTCCCCACAGGGCGCACAACTGTAGGTCATGGACCCATGGACATCAACATCCAAGGCCCCGGGGTGGAAGCTCAACATTGCTACATAGAAAATAGATCAGGGGTTATCATGTTACACCCCTGCGGGAACCGGTGTGCTGTTGATGGACTCCAAGTGACACAACCAATTCGCTTGTCGCAAGGTAAGATTAAACCCTGACTTAAAGAGTAAAGTAAACTTGGCCAAGCATATTTTCAGTAATACATACAGCTGAAAGCATTTTAAGCATACTTTCGTTTTTTTCTTTTTTTTTTTTTAAACGCAACCCAACCCAAGTCATAATTAGCATAGTAACGTGCCCAACAACGAAAATGCATAAGTTTGTCAATCTCTGGCGAGTGACGTCATGTCATAAAAGCCGAGTTGCCAGGCAGCCATTGTACTGCATTGTTGAGTGTCTGTGCGTGGTACCATTGTTAGCGCGTTTTTCGGCAAAATGTCCTCGGCATGTGTGTCGATGCATCGTGCGTAATTTACGGCACAACACTGCAAGGTATTGAATTTTAAACAATAACGTGAGGCTAATAGCCGCAGTCTAATTATATCTTACTATACTTCCAATGTTGATGGATCTTGTCTTCACTCCATGTTTGGTCATTCGGGGGCTTCATTTTCGCCATCCTGAGCATCAGGCTCGTACATGTATGGTCTAGCATATATTATGCCAACAGACCCCTCAGATAGTTTGACTTTCTGAGTAGATTTCTGACTGGCTTTAGACACTTCCCGTGTTGAGCTCTGCTTCTGCTGTTCTTGAAATGACATCACACTCCCGGGTTTGTGATGTTTTTTAATGCTTTATATTTTGAATGATGTTTAGTATCTTTTGAGTCACCTTTCTCATGATTTTTTTCCCCTGATCTTTGCTCTGGGTTTACGGTACTCATGTTGGAGGGAGGGTTGAATGTGACCTGCATATTTGCTTGCTTCTGACATGGTATAATTTTTTGGGGGGGTCTCATAAAAAAAAAAAAAAAAAAAGAAGAAGCCTGGTTCTGATCCTGTTGCTGTGGTGCAATGTAAATACAGTTGAGGTGATGTATTCTGTTCTTTGATGAGGTTGTTTTATGCATAGCAAGATAGAGAGAGAGAGAGAGAGCGAGAGAGAGAGAGAGAGAGAGAGAGAGAGAGAGAGAGGGAGAGGGATAGGGGGGGAGGGAGAGGGGGAGGAGAGGGATAGATGGCCTTTGTCGTTGGCAGCATGCTAATGGTTAAATGACTGAGAGAAAGTAAAACAGTTATAATAGTTTCACCTTAGTCATGTAACATTTTTAGACATTGAGCTCAGTGCATTTCCAACGCAAACAGTAATGCTCATTATTAGTCATCCTGTTTGCAGGGTGTGGATTTTCCCGTGGTACTGTGGATTTTTTTTCCCTCACCAAAATATTCTTGTCATTATTACAGTACTTACTTGATATTTAATCAATAGCAAGACGTGACTAAAAGAATATCCAGCGATCAACACGACTTTCTACCTGGCCTGTGACTGGGCAAACAAAGTGAGGAAACAATGTTGCTTCCACAGAAGTGTTTCGGCTCACTATCACTGTTAGAATCAAAACTTGTGCTATGTGGGAAGAGATAAGGAGTGTCATAAAGGAGCTGTTTGATGTTGTTGTCATAGTTGTGTCACGGTGTGTAGTACAGGATGTAAATCAGACATTTTTGGTTATTGGTTACTCAATAATGTGATGAGTACTGACTGTAAAACACTCACACAAAGCATTTCTCACTTTTTGCTCCAGTGTGGGTATAAACAACAGTTCTTTATTTGCCAAAGCTCACACTATTGGAAGGTTTTATCAGCTCCTTTACTTTGCACATTAACACTGTAAATGCATATTTACATGCTCAACGCATCGCTAGATATATATAGACATCTGATCTGTCTGTGGCATCTGTGTCATGCTTCCGATGCACTTAAACGGGTTGCCATACTCGAGAGTGCAAGTTTACAGTGGATGAACTACACATGGTAATGCAGTGATACCAGTCGGAATAATATACTTTTATATAATATCCATGTGTTTTTTCTGACACCGGCACAAAGTAATGGAATGAAAATAATACATGTGTTATAGGGCTACTAACCAGCGAAATAGGCAAAATTCATTACTTAATTCTTCTTCATCCTCTCCCAGTCTTGGCTGGTGGTTTACTAAAAATGGCCAATAATTGGCTGGAGAAATTTCATTTTTGACAGTCATACAGTGTGAGTATTATGTGATTTGTGTACTGTATGTATGTACTTTTAATTTTGATGCATACTACTGAATGTCCATTTTAATTGATGGTCATTTTAATACTGTACACTGTACAGGGTAAACAATGCTGCATGATTTTATTTGTATGTCAACAACAAATAAAACAAACACAAAAGAAAAAGTTCGGAAATATGTGTTTGGTGAATTATTTTATTTATTTTGCTTCTGGCTTTGTAAGATTCTTCCACATGCTCTTGAGGCTCCTGCTCATTCGTCAAAAGAGTAAATTGTAAAATTACTGACGTTACTGATGAGACTTCAGTGATCCAATACTCCAAAGCGCATCCAATAATACCAAATGACATATTAAACATTTGAGAGCGAAATAAACAGACTTCCTTATAGTATAAAATGTATTTGCAAAAGCATTGCTGAAAAATAATCTATGTTGATTTTATGCTAATATGCTTTGCATGGCAGAAAATGAAAACATTATTATTATTTATTTATTTTATAAAATATATATATATATGTATAAGTTAAGTTTTAAGAATTGTTTCTAAGAAAAATGCCTTGAAAGATGGTTTCATTTTGATGGGATTCAAGGATCAAAGAAAGCTATTAAAACAGTCTTTGATTTAAAATACACTTCATTTTGGTGATTTTACATTAATTACAAGATATTATTAGAGTAAATACCTGTTAAAAGCTTCACAAAAATAGGAGTAGAAAATTTGATTAATCGCAATTAATTGCGGAATTTTTTGCAATTAATTAGATAAATTCGTTAACATTTGATTCCATTTTGACTGTTATGATAAATTTAGTCTGTCTCCAATGAATTGATGACATATTGCTGAATTAAACCAAGACAGTCGTCTCCTCTTGTGGGGTCTTCTCCATGCCGTGATGATAGCCCCCCTCCCCTCCTCTCCTCCCCTCTCTCCCTCGGCTCTCTTCCTCATGCTCCTCCCCCTGCTCCTCCCTTGACAACCCCGCCGCTCTCTGGAGTCTCTGCCGACTCAGGGGCGTGCTGAAAGCCGGCAGTTAGTCACAGAAGCTCCTCTTGGCTGTGAGAAAGCCTATTGCTGCCCGTTGGACTAAAAGAAGACAGGGACTATAAAGCGTAGAAAGCTGATGGTGTGACGTCTCCACGCACACACCAGTGGGCAAACTCGGCGCGTAACAAGTGAACAAGTAAACTGCTGCCGTTGGGATATCTTCAGCATACATTGGTCACTATTTTTTTTTGTGGGATTATCATAACAAAAGAACGTGAGGACAAAGCCTATAAACACTGCTGTTGTAGCGTAAATTATTCGCACTAAATCAGAAGACACGTGTTTCTTTTTCTTTCTTCTTTTTTTTTTTTTAATTGAAAAGCTGCAGAGGTGATGAACACAGCCGTGGGAGAGAACGCTTACATTCATTGGAGCTAAAGTAAGTGGGGTTGTGTTAGTTTCCGAAGTCTATATTTCTTTGCTGCATTCAGAAATCTGTGTTGCTGATGGGAAAATTGCTGCCCTTCGAATAATTTGTCTCTGTACAGTATGGATACAGAACTACAAAAACTCCAGATATGAAATGTAAACTTTCACATTTTAAAACCTGTTGTAAAGTGAATACCTCCATGTGAATGTCAGAAGTCAGCACAATTACCATTTTCTTTCTGAAGCTCCAAAAAATGAATCTCGTTGGATAATTCTACTAGTGTTCATTTAGGTCCAAAAATATTTCAACTGCACACTTGAAAGCACACATTGTTTTTTTTTTTTTTTTGCATTCTTTCTTTTTTTGAACCTGTTGTGGTGTTGTATGAAAGCAAAGTCATACATATTGTTTCGCTGTCCAAATCCATTCATCATTTTGTTTAATTTAATACCACCCATCCTGTTCAGGATTCACAGGTCGCCAATCAGTTGCAGGGCACATACAGAGACAGACAACCATTCACTTTTAAAACCTGCACTGAAATCAGGCAAATGTATCGCTTCTTCATCAGTGAATCCTAATCAGTGAAACATTTTGTTGTTTACATATAATCAGTTAAGCCCGCTATTCGCGGGGGATAGGGACCGAGCCAGGCTGTAATTGTCAAGTTTACACGAATAATTGACATTGGCCCAAAGGTGATCTAGTGTGTGTTTGGAAATACACTCCACTCCTTTCCGAACGTTCAGAAACTTTGTGTTGTTGGAATGTGCCATTTGGTTATTCAGAGTACCAAAAAATAGGAATGCCGGAGTGCGCTTTGGCCACTTTGACTGGAGACATGGAGCTGCCGGAGCATCAGGCAGGATGGATAGAAACTGGACAAGTAAGATGTGAGGGTGGTGGGCTGACGAGGGATTTATACATTCTCATTCATCATTCCATGGCTACAATTCAAGTTGGTAAATTCTGAACTTTTATTCTGAAGTTGGTGGCTGTTTAGTCGCTCTATTGAAAGAGCCACTGTAGCTAAAGTTTAAAGTAGTCTCGCTACCCACAACAACACACAAGTTTGAACGCACCCAAATTTGTGATAATATATAAAGTTATAATTGCCTACATTTATAGCGTAGACCACAAATACGCCACAAACTATGATCCTTAAACACTTGAGCAACATTTTATACAATTCCTTACATCATTGCTGTGCTCTTAAAAATACAGCAGCCTACTGTAGAGTACATTGAAGAGCTTATGACAAACCACACATCTCCTACTAGTGTCTGCTTTGCTTAATCTGTGTCGTCAAGTCTCCTCCTCCCAATCACCACGTCCGTACTTCCCGTAATTTTAGTTACAAAAATAAGACTAAAACTAAACTAAATTCCTCGCCAAGCACTGTACATACCAGGCCACAAGTCTATATACAGACAAAATGCCTTACATTGAGTGACGGACTGAACTATTTTGAGCTAAATAGACATATGGAAACAAAGTGGGTTACTTTGCGCGTTATTATGTGTCAAGTTTGTCGGGTCAGTTACTGTTCAGTCGTGCCGATTTTTCAAGAGTGTATTGATGCTTTCGGCGCGTGTAACTGACAGATAGTTGCAAGCAAGCTCTCTCAGCTTGCTTGCTTTTTAAATTTATTTTTTAATGGAATCACGGCGACATTTAACAATGTAACTTCTGAACTGTTCTCGCCAATTTTTTACCACGTCATAGAAATCATCAGTATGCAGGACAGGCAGAAAATCCCTTTCTGTTAATAACAGGGACTACACTCTGCAAATAAATAAATAAATCAGGTGTGGGTGAATTCATCATTGCTGAACCACCACGTGTACGGGGTCAGACTGTAAGCCAAATTGTGTATTTTTGAAGACAGCAAGAAAATGATAGAAATCCATTGAAACTGTTGGTGGCCTTTTAGTTTTGATGAATAAAGCTATTTAATATTATACACAGCATCATGAAGCTATGCAAAATACTTGCTGGGATGCATCGTGGTTATCTGCAAGTGGTTGTATTGAGATCCAAGTTCTTAAGAGACATGTTTCCTTTTTACTTCAATTTTGTCACGTAAAAGTTCATAATATTGACCTTTGTTGAATTCTTCTTCCGCCGCCTGTGCTAGTGTTGTTTCTTCCCTGATAGCTTAAAACGCAACCGTATAACACAATGCAAGTATCAATTTGGTCTAATTATAGATGCTTGTTCATATTTTTGCCCATCCCCTACACTGCACTTGAATTGACATTTTATGGTTTCGTTACGATGTCTTAAACCACAGGTGTCAAACTCAAGGCCCACGGGCCAGATTTGGCCCGCGACTTCATTTTATGAGGCCCGCAAAGGGCAAATAATGTGCGCCAATTTCCTGTTTCTAGGACATTTTCATCACTTTTAACAACATTGAGATATGAGATATTGTCGTTTATTTGTTATCAATACTCCCCTTTTAAAATAAATTGAAGAATCGCTGAACAAATAATTACTGACTGGATTTCCATTCCATTTAGATGTGATTTTATACATTTAGATGTGTTCACAGTCATAATGGCCGTCTGAGAGAAACCATAACTACGATGTGGCCCGGCCACAAAAATTAGTTTGACACCCCTGTATTAAGCAGTATAGTCCACATTTAGTTTCAACTCAGCAAATGGACTCACAGACATTATTTCAAATTCTCTTCAATCCAAAGCAAGTTTGAATAAAACCGAGCCTTTATAAATGCAACATTTACACCAGTTCAAACATTGTCCCCGCATGTATGCAAGTTCTGTTTATAGACAGTCAGCACACACAGGTCCAGTTTTGCAGACACCTCCCACCACCACCTCCTGACATAAGTAGACCTCACTGTCTCTGTCTACTGTTACATTGCTATTCCTGGTTGCCACTGCGACCCAACCAGGCCTTGTGACAGAAGTAGAAACAAGCTTCGCTTTTAATGATTGTGGCGTCTAAGGGTTTTTTTCGTTTTCACATATTCTTGAAGTAAAATTTTGAAAAGAAACAAACAATGACAGAAAATAACAGCTCCTGGAGGCAAATAAAACAAAACTTAAACTAAAACTAAACTATATAGTGGAAAAGTGGCATTTAATGTGTACCTGAACATGATTACAATTGTCGAATTGTTTAATTGAAGAAATTCATGAAAATAACTGATTAATTTAGCAGCAGATTATCAGATGGAATTTTGAGATCAGGAAAAGCTGAACATGCTTTGAAATTATTGCGTGTGACCCACATGAGGTCAACACATTTAGGTAAGCTGTGCTGCTGAATTAACCCATCCCACCTGGAGAACTGAAATAGATGGGCTGTAGTCATGGTTGCTATGATTGGGGCTGCACCCATTTACCTTCAGGTGCATGTTTACCAAGAGGGGGTTGGCTTTAATTGTGACAAAAGGAAGAGGGAGCCTTGGGGGTTGTGATCAGCGAACATCTGGTCAGACCACTGACAGAGTGATTGTGGGGTGTCAGCTTGACAATACTGCTCCACAATGTTGTTCACAAGGTGCTGTCAATAGCAAAGTGTAATTGGGTCAGTCCTTCCGTTGTACACAAAACCCACCAAGTGGTACCATTTTGGTTTAGACCCAATTTTGAATTACCAAAACGTGTATCAATGTACTGCTAAAACGCGTGTCAATGTTTTTCAAAACAAGTGCCATTCCATTTTATACCGCCATGTCCTTGATATACTAGTTTTTACAGAGTAGTTAAGGTGGTCTGTCACTTTTGTGGAAATTGGAAATAAGATTCAAAGATGTAACCACCGCCTTGAACTTTCATGAAAATGATTTTTATTCAAACTGCTACTCCCATGAGTAAAGAGCCTTACACCAACCCCTCCTTTGCACTGCCGTCAAAGCAGTCTTCTTCTGGTATTTGAGCCTGTGTTTGATGGCCCCCGGCTTTTTGAAAAACACCCATTTGATTAACTGGGGGGGTTTGACTTCTTGACCTTTGTTGAGGCTCCATAACCTAAGTGTACCAACTGTCAAAGATAGTTATGGCCACCTTATTGTGCAACCTCTGTGCCACTTGAGCGACGTCCCACGCTGGCAGTTTGAAGACTTCATTATAGTTAACCAGTAATGAATAAAAGTCAGAAAGAAGGCATAGCTGGACTGGGAAATTTTTAATTCATCTGTTGAAAGGCACAAAGGCGGGCCGATCCTGATTTGTGTGTAAGCGCAAACCTTGCTGGGTATGTTTGCTAATATCGCAGAACGTAGACCGCTATGGTAGACCCCTGCTCTAACGCGATTTCGGTGAATTTGATTGGTGCACCAGCAGACATAGATACTAAGCTCAGTGGATATATTTAAGTCGCTAGCAGTTATCACCAGCTCCTTCTGCACAATCGCTCACATTGTGTGTTGTCAAACCATCGCTAGAGCATAGGCAATGCTCCTCTCACTCATGGGTGGCTGCATCATCCTCTTTTGCACAGCCATGTCTCCATCGAGACTGTTAGTTGCACCACATTTAAAGGGAATGAGAGGAGCCGCTTTAATTTCATTGGTGGCGACTTAAATTGGCTATAAACACGCTCAAAGTGGCGCAGCCTGTCCAATGCCCCTCCACAGATTGAACTGTCTGCGCTCGTCCACAGAATTATCAGCGCTGGTTGAACCTACCTCTGACGCATAGTTGCATCACACAACGCGAAGGATTAATGCTGTCATGATAACAGCGCCCAGAGTCTCCATTGTGTACTGGGTGTTCCCCGAGACCTCCTGCTGGTGGGAGGTGCCTCTAACACCTCAATTGAGAGCCGTTCAAGAGGCATTCTAACCAGATACCTGACACATCTCATTTGGCTTCTTTCAATGCTTAGCAGCAATGGGTCTACACTTAACACGAAAATTGGAATTGGAAACTCTGTTTGACCACCAGTATCCGTGATCTTGTTTTTTCAATCATGACCCACAATTTGTGGCTATAGGTGGGAACATAGATCAACTGCTTAATGGAGAATAACTTTGACAAACCCATTCAGATTCTGCATTGACTACAGATGCTGCTCCAATACCAATTAGTTCATCTCTCCACTTAATGGATGAAACATTGACACAACCCACATCCCTCTTTAGACCCCTTTAACAAAGTCCGGGTTAACTGAAGTTCTGATGCATATTGCACAAGACCGTGGCCAGTTCAGCATTAGCAGTACAATCTACATAATATGAGCGCTGTAGAAGCTGCTCACAAAAAAGGATCGCTTACAGAAAGGGATTGGGCTGGCCTCAGATGAAATGTTTCTGCAGCATGTGACAGGCGGCGTGGTGCAGAGGGAATAACTTGTGACAACAGTCATGGGCTGACTGCAAGGCACAGAGGCAGCTTACAAAGCTGTGTAGTCCGCAATGACTTGCATGGTTTAATGTAGCAGCATCCTTATCTGATACAATACAACTTTATTTATATCGCACACTTCACAACAGCTGCAACAAAGCACTTTACATACAATCTAACATAATATAGCAACAATACAACAGCAAAGACAGTGAAAGCAGTAAATGAAAACAAATTAATGATACTGACACATATACAGTAGAACATGACCTCATTGTATTAGAATCTGAATCTCTCTCATTTTCTCTCCTGCTAACCGCTCTGCTTCCTCATATCTAATCTTTCAAGCAAATGTTCTAGAGGCTAAGATGATGTGCTGGAAAATTGGTCCAGTGGTAACTTGGATCACAGATATGTTATTAGAGAAACGATGGAAACGTTGGTCCATGCAGAGACACATTCCCGCCTCTTCTTTTAATGCCACATAGACCTCGTGGCATAGAGTGGCCTGAACGCTCATATGCCTTTGTGGCCCCAAAGGAAGACTTCCTCAGATTAGTCTTGTCAGCTTGGACTTTCCATCAATAGTTTAGGAAATATTCCTTGATTTATTAATTTTTTAAATCCATTCCATTTTGTAATTGCTAATTTGTACACTTTCCTTCTACGTTGTAACAAAACAATACAATACAACACAATTCAACTTAATTTATATAGCGCATTTCACAACAGCTGGATCCAAACAAAGTGTAATTTTTTCTTACAGTCATCACCTTTGCACATTCAGTATAGAAGTAAAATCTTCAGAAACAGATTAAACTAAAGTGAAACACAACACATGCAGTAAATGAATCAGTGAACCGAAGACTTTGAAGTTGTGTGCGTTGTTACAAATAGGCTAACAGCAAAATGTTTCTTTGTGATTGTTTGGTTGCTGCAACAGAATGTGTGATTGTATAACTTGATTGACAGTCAAATTTATGACAGGATATGTGTGTATATGGTAAACCACATGTGGGTAGGAATACAACTTATTTCACAAAGATGACAGACATGGCCCAGACATTCGACACAAAACAGATATTTTTGCCACAGTATCTTTCTTTTTCAACAAATTTCAACACCATTTGGGGTTAGGGTACATTACTATTATTTTCTTGGTAGATCATCCTTTTTGATTCTCATCTGAAATGAGTCATACACAACAGCGTCCCTTTCAAAGGCAAAAGAGCCCATTTTTAATTTGCTGACTAGCGTTTTCTATAAATGGATAATGGGAATTCACCTTGACTCAATCAGCCCTTATGTGTTCTGTAATACACTTAGATAGCCCCGCAGTTTTATTAGAGTGGTGTTGTAGTGTCCTTGTGGGAGGATCGTCCCTTGCGCCAACAGTTTTGCTCTGCTTGTGTCCTTAGTCCTGGAGATCTGTCAAGTGGAAAACTCTTGACTTATTTGATGGAAGGCACTTTATAGAAAGCATTTGGCTTTGGTTGGTTCAAACAAACAGAGTCTGCGGAACATTGTGGTGCTGAAAAATGCGAGTCAAAGTTATTCAGCAGGCACTCACTGCAATGAAGACAGGGGAGATTAGATGAATCATTACTGGAGTGCTGAGGAAGACATTGCTCTCCACCGCACTGGTCAGGCAATCCATTTAATTACTGGGTAGGATCTTATTGCATGCACACACATCTCCACTCATCCTCCAGTCTGTGATGCCAATGCCAACAGTACAAGTCCTTTTTGATTAGTTAGTGCAGTGTAATTATTCAAATGGCAAAGTGTCAATTTTCCTGTTGGAAAGTGCTGGGAGAAAAGTAGTTGATTAAACAAATTTTCATGTTCTAGCACGTTCGTTTTGCTGAGCTCAGCTCATGAGAGAAATAATCCTCAGATGCAGTGGTGGACTGTGCATTTCACACGTAGGCTTTCACTGAAGTCCTACTTGGTCCAATTTGAATAAATCCCTGTCATAGTACCATCATTTATGACACCACAGTGGGACAAAACAAAAATTTACAGAAACACACTTCCACAGTACCGAGTGAGTGTTGGACGACCTAGCTTTTCTAGAAAGGTCCGTCTTGAAAACGGCCTCCCAAGTGTATCTGCAATCGAATTCACACTTTTCCCTCCTTTGGCCATTGTGGCTTTAAAAAGCAAGAATATAGTTTAGATTTTCAAAAGGTCGCCAGTTACGTCTTTCTGGGTGTGTTGATTCTGCATTGCCCTGCCCCCCTCACGAGTGAGTATCCAATCAAAAGATACATTCATCACCTTCAACGTTAGGCCTGCTATAAGGCCTTACTGTCATCAACTCGTGATCTGATTGGCTATTGCAACTGTCTATCAACTCTGAAAGCCCATTGACTTTGACAGAATAGACGCCCGCACAATTGTATCTGAAGGCTTCGGACAAATAGTGCGTGCTACTGGTATCAATGGGAAGATTATGATCACGATTTCTTGATTATGTTAGCCCAGTAGAGAAGGCCATGACCGCCCACCACTGCTGAGATGTTCACAAACTGCCTAATCTTTAAGTCTGCATGTGTTTTGCTGTTTGCTCGGGTTTTTATGTCTTATTTTTACCGCACGTTTTCAAAATGACAAAACAGCCTCGCCAAAGTGTGTTAAGAAAACATAAGAGAAGAATATACTGTACTCCGGTTATGTTAAGACAGAGGATTTTAGTTCTTTTTAAACTGACATTTCATTGCACTTTTGTCATTTCGAATTAAGAAGTGACCCTTTGTGTTCGTCTTACACTAATAGAGGCAAACCTATATTTATACTTGTACGACAACTGTGGATGCTAAAACATTGCTTGAACCATTAATGGAGATTTTACAATGGCCGTAATATAGGGCCCATATGTCATAGAATTGTAAATAATGACTGAATGATGTACTGTACATCACAGTCTTTTAAATTGAAGTGTCAAAAGCCAACTAAGAAAAATCACAAAAAAAAAACTGTGTAGTATTTGGCGCACCGCCGTATACTGATATCAATGCTATTTTCCCTGTAATCATCAGATTTATTCACATATTTTTTTTTAAAATGCCGTACTTCCCTGAAATGGATTACTTCTGTTTCTTATTTCTAATTGAAATTTTTTTTAATTAAAATAAATGCAAGGCTGACCAGCATCCCAGAACAGATTTTGTTTGACCTTCTATGAATTTATTGAGTTTATTCATTTCCAAATCTTAAGAAATGTTATCAAGCAATTTAAGGTCTCGGGTGGTAAGTTTTAGTCCACCTGGACATCTTTCACATAAATTCCTTTCAGTCATAAAATATAAAGTTGGTGTGTATTTTGAGGTGAGGTGAGGTGAGGGTTAAGGTTCACGAACTGCCCTGCCTCTGTCTGCTTGGTCTGGCAATGGCGTGTCAGACCTTTTTTTCTGTGCTGAAGATAAGGAGTAAACCACCCACAGTTTGTGTGGCTTCTGGCATCTAACAGCTGAACAGACGCTGTTTTCATCATCTTAACGGCCACGATAACCTTGACAAAAATTCCTGGCTCATGCTTCCATTAGAAGTATTTTTCTGTTTGCAACTGATTCCGTTGAAATTTTGAAAACTGCATTTGATTCATTCATTGTGTTACCTTGTCATCTTTACATCGAGCACCGACATTAAACATTTGTTTGCGTGCTCTATAATGAACAACTCTATGATCGATGTCCCTCTCTTGAGTGTGCTACATGTCTCGCAACTCATTAAGCTGTTAATCAACTCATTATAGTCGGATCAGTTATGTGATGCTCCCATCACTGAGGGCGAATCCATCATGATGAGTTGATGGATGTTTGTCTGCTTCCTAATTGCAGCATTGACGAGCTTTAATTGGTGCCCAGAGGCTGCCAATAATTGAGCTTATTGTTAGTGTTAGGAGCTGTAAACTGATTGGCTGGAGACATTCCCAGCTTGTGCCCGGGCACTTAAGTTTATGATTCACTCAACACTCTCTTGTTTGGGCAGGACGCGTGTTTTTTCAAACCTGCATTATCCTTAGAAAGGGTGGATGTAGCGTGACATGTGTGCAAGTCAAATAAGTCCAAGTGTGTGAAGTGTATCAAAAAATGTTATATATTGGAATTGTGCTTTACAGTCACGAGGAATTGCACCACATCATACTGAGAGTTGTCCAATATTTTGCCACACTGAATAATATAAATTTTAGATCAAACTTGTTTTTGACATCTGATTGAACGTGTACATAATGTAGTCTTCTTGTGAACGTCTACGTTTGTAATGAACTTTCAGGCCAATTGAATGTGTTCATATTTCCCATGCAATATTTTGCACGTACAGTACAATGTTGATGCGTAAAATATGGAACAGAATTCTCTAGAATCCTGGTTTTTGACATTTTGCAGAAGCAATTCCACCTCACAAAGCTTACACTGCCAATAGTATTCTATTTTTTATAATTCATAAAATTCTAAATAGATACTAAATGTTATTGCTATTATAATGACATATTATGTTCTGTTGTTGTATTGTCGTGATTTTGTTTAACAGTACAATTCCAAAGACGATAATCGATCAAATATAAACCAAAAAGAAAAAAAATCTCAGAAAAGAAATGGCATTTCAAAGATGTCCAGTAATGCGCGATTCAAATAATGGAGACTGGAGAGTCTCTTTTCCCCGTCTGTTGACATGGATCCCACCTATGTGCCTACTGGAAGTCCTTTCACCCGTTGCAGAGTAATGGAGCTATATTGAGAAAGCAATAAACAAGCTTATCTCTTTTGGAGATTGTGGACCATGATTGAACTGAATGTTATGTGCGTCATGTCTTTGGACAATTTAAACATAGATTGTGTAACCATGGGGATGAATAGGCATGAGTTGGCCCATGTAGTTTTAGGCAGGCCCAATGAGGTTGACACATAAACACTGTTATTAGCAATACTGTACTTTAAAAACACTTTCTTTTACTTATGATATGCGTCCATTGTGGACGTGGTATGCATTTGTGCTGTAAATTTGCCAACTTGGAGAAAAGTAAATGTGCTTTTGTGTGGCACTCACTTGTGAAGAATATGTTGTCTTTTGCACCCAATTTTGGTTGTTAAAGTCACTCTAATGTTGCATGCGGTCAAAGGTCAACTTGCAATCCTGCTGTTTGCAAACCCAATACTACACTCATGAAATGAAAGTGAAATGTATGCTTCGTATTCCAATATTCACGACACCACAGCCTTCTTTGTTACTATTAGTCATAATAAAATAAAATGAGGCACAAGAATAGAACAATTTTCACGACTAATATAAATCGTCTATTGTACATTTCCACTTTCAAAATGCATAATGAAACATGATGATTTATATGGATGGAATGATATTTCTAAGGTAGGAAAGTTAGTTTCTCATTTACAGACTCAGCTGGGGATTTAACCTCTGACCTTCCACTGCAAGGATAACCACTCTACCATATAACCCCCCCCCCCAAAAAAAAAAAAATATTATATGAGAGACCTATAGATTACATTTATAGACTGAAATGTTCGGTGTAAAAATGGTGTCCACAAGGCTAGCCCTACTCGCTCGATGTACAGTGAAACCCCGGTTATCGCGGTTAATGGGGACCGAGACCACCCGCGAAAACTGAAAATCCGCGAAGTAGCGGCGCCCCTTCAAAAATGCTTAAAAAAAACCTATACAGGTATACAGTATACCCCCCGGTATACAGTACACCATATAGAATAAGGGTAGAGAGAGAGAGAGAGAGAGAGTGAAATTCATATTATAACAAAAAAAAAAAAAATATTATTAAAACTTATTATTTTTTTATTCCCCAGCCATTATTTTTGTATTTATTCAATTACTTCTTTTTGTATTTATTTAATTATTTCGACTTTTACCTGCTGGTACGCCGTCCGGTGTGCCCTGTGAAATGAAAGGTGGCATTCTTCATTTATTTGTTTATTCATTTATTCATTCATAACTGACAGCCTCGCGCTCCGCTTGTGCCCGGGCGGAAGAGGTGCTCCTCTTCGGCTTAATTGTCACGCACGCCGGACCTGCTCCCCCGAAGCGTGTCTCCGTTCGGTTGAACTCGGTTTCATTTCGCCCTGCTCGTGCCCCGGGCGGAAGGTGCTCCTCTTCGGCGTAATTGCCACGCACGCCGGCCGGCCTCCTCCGGAGCTCTCGTACGGTCCCGAACGGAGCGAAATGACGCCCCGCTCGTGCCCGGGCGGAAGGTGCTCCTCTTCGGCTTAACAGCCACGCACGCCGGCCGGAGCTCTGGTACGGTCCGAACCGCGCGAAACGTCGCCCCCGATCGTGCCCGCAGGAACGTGCTCTTCTTCGTCCACTCTCCTCTTCGCCCACGCTCTTCTTCGGCGCACGCCGGCCGTCTAACCGCTCCAGCGCCCCGTCGTGCCGCTCGGCGAAACTACAATGCCCCCGCGGAGCGGAGCGAATGGAGAGCCCTGATCGTGCCCGGGCAAAAAAGTTTTTAATTTTTGAATATTTTTTTTAGACCCGCGAAGCACTGCACCCGCGAAAGGTGAACCGCGAAGTAGCGGGGTTTCACTGTATATTCAATGTGAGAAATCAAAGTACAGTGATAGGTCTTAAAAAAATTTTTTTTTAAAAAAACAGAACTGACAGTCAAAATGGTTCTAGTAGGACAGTTATAGAGATTGCTATTACCTTCTAACCCCAAATTGGTTTTCTGTTGCTAAAGCACTTCTGAAATGACATCTTATCTTTCTAATTGGGTGAATTTGCTGTAGGAAAGGTTTGTTGTGGTGAGGGGCATCAGATATCCTCAGCTTTGTAAACCAGTGGGATTTCGTTTGGTAGCAGCCTGTTTTTTTTTTAATATTATTTTTTTTAAGGAATTAAAAATTCAATGTATATGCTTTTTCCAGCTTCTGCTCTTTCAGAAGCGTATTGTAAAAAACAGACATGATGCAGTCGTTTGAGTATCATTCTTTGATCATAACTTCTTGATTAAATCAAAAGTGTCTTTAGTCCTTACTTTTACAGAGTGCTCAGTAAATCTCTGCCCAATTCATTTTGTCTTTTTCGTGAAAAATGTACAATCAATGTTTAGCATACGCTGATTGGATTGATTAAATTCCCATTTCCATTTGGGCTAAATTCAATGAATTCTAATGACATATGTGCTCTTTTACAGGCTGTATGCTGTGTTTTGGTCAGTCGGCCTTTTTTCGCTTCAACCACCCTGAAGAAGCCTTAAGGATGAAGAGCATGATGCCCCCGGGAGGCAGCATCTCCACAGGGGACTACAGACGATGTGCAGGTATGATATGCCACTCACAAATTGCTGCCTATGACCATGACTGAATGGATATTTTGAGAATCAACTGGCAGTTTGTGTCGGATTATAGCATTGACCAAGGAAGAAATCATGAAACATAGGACAGTTCTCCAACATGATATTACATGGCAGCACAGTACTGTAGTGATTAGCATGTTTATTTTTCATATAGTTAAATAAACTTTTATGAAATGTCTGTTTTTGAGCTAGTGTTTTGTAAAATAAATTACCCGCAAAAAATGCGACTTATACTCCAGTGCGACTTGTGTTTTTTTTGTTTTTTTTCCCTACCTGATTATGTATTTTTGTGCTGGTTCGATTTATACTCCAGAACGACTTGTAGTCCGGAAAAACTGTACATATGTCAGTTCCTGCCTTTCTATGTTGTCAATAGGTTTACCCTGTCAAGGGTGTACAAGGGTGACAGGGTGTATGGAATTTGTATGAATGGACAATGTGACCACTAAATTCTGTGCTTGAAGAAGAAATTGGTTATCTGACATTATCATCTGGCCTGGGAGGCACGTTGGGAGACTGGTTGGCACGTCTACCTTACAGTTTAAAGGTGTGGGGTCAGATCCCGGGCTCCAGCCTTTCTGTGTGGGGTTTGCATGTTCTCCCTGTGCCTGCATGTGTTTTCTCTGTGCTTCGGTTTTCTTCCGCATTTCAAAAACATGCACGTGAGGTTGATTGGACACCCTAAATTGCCCCGTGAGCACGGATGGTTGTTCATCTTTGTGTGTCCTGCGGTTGGCTGGCAACCAGTCCTGGGTGTACCCTGCCTAATACCCCAAAACAGCTGGAATAGGCTCCTGCACGCCTGCGATGCTCATGAAGCGAAGCATGTCGGATAATGGATGGATGGATGTATAATCTTCTATATAGTCTTTGGTGGGGTTCAGTACTCTACTCAGTGATTTTGTTTCCAACTGCTTTTCATGTCTTCCATACATTTGCAAGGGAGTTTTCATGATTAGAAACATATTGGTCCTTTGTCCCATGATTACTAAGTCATCAAAGACTCTTTTACTCCTGAACGTTCACACAATTTAGCTATGGTTTGTATAGATGAATACAGTTTTTTTTTCCAACTGAATGGCGTGTTCTTGAATAGGCTAGATTGTCTCCAAGACCAACAGTAGAGGAGCATGGTAGTTAAAGGTTTTACAGGTGACTGTTTGTCTAGCAGTTAACCTCCAGCCTGTTTCCTTTTTATTAGACAGATTGTTGGTTATACCACAGCACAAGGAAGGTCTGCTGCTCAGGCTAACAAAACAGGGCTTGTATACATTTCAAACATTTTATTTTTCATTTTAGTCTTCCATTTTATATAGAGACTTTGTGACTGGAACTTCAAAAAGAGTGTCCGCCGGTAAAATTTAAACACAGTCCTTTTCATTATTGTGGCGAAACATTTAAAAAAGCTTTCAGTCGTGGCTGCCTGTAATTTTGTTCCTGCTTGTTAATGTTGTCCTTTAAAACTCAGTAGCTGTCAAACTCTGACGCTAGCAAGGCGCTCAGCTGCGATCTGGTGCCAGAGGTTACACCATGCCTGTTTTACGTGCATCTCATTCCTCTGCGTCTCCAGGCAAACTTTTCAGGGACTTGCATGTTTGCATTCAGAGCGCTCCAGTTGGAAAATACGTCACTTGAAGCAGATCTTTTCTTAGCTATGTCAGCTATCAGGCCCTTGTCTCAGCGTCTTATTTCCCATCATTTGACAGTGGCTGCCACTGTGGTGTAAGTATAGCACACAAGCAGGCTGCTTGGTGTGGACTTCCTGATTCAGTAATGAAAGCCTTCCGTTGTTTAGAGAAGCACCGTTTTCCTTAATTATACATTCCTAGGTTGCATTGGGGTGAAGGCATAGCGTACCACTCCCAGGATAATCCTAGCATATCTTCTGTCTGTTTATAAATAAATTACACTTTGTTTACGAATATGTGGGCCACAATTATTAGAGTAGGGCAAGCCCAAAAAACGATTTTAACTTGATTATTATCAGACAGTAGACTTGGGTAATTAATACATTGGTAGTGTGACTGCACTGGTACATTTGGATGAGTTTTGGTTAATGAGTAGAGATTCATTCCTTAATTAACTACTGTGAGTAATTTTAACTGCCTTTTTAAAAGTCAAGTAAATTAAAGAATGCTAGGTGCACCAGTCTCTTGGAGAGTTCCCATGAGTGGTTAAATAGGTTGAATCATCATATTTAGTTTCCAAGACAAAGAGAACAAATTTCTCATTTAAAAAAAAAAAAAAAAAAGTAATACAAATTTGAGGCCACATGTAATACATGAGCCCATGCAAAATGAATGAGAATTTGTCACATTGCCTAAATGTTTACCGGTACCTAAGAGTTGTGAAAAAAGTGTACTTTCATGTCAAAATGATTTGTAACGTCTAATGCTCCAAGATTTTATATAGTAATTAGGGCTAGGCGATATGACCTCAAATCAATATCGCGATAAATTGAGCAATTTTACCTCGGTAACGATAAATGCACGATAAATTACCCACCGTGGACCAAAATAAAAATAAATGCAGGAAATGCATATTAACTGCTTTTTATTGACCAACTGGTACACATTACTTTCAATGAAAAATAAAAGTACAAAAATCATTTGTATAAACATTCCAAATAGCTTGCTTTGCATGACTTGAACAATGTTACAAAGTACAGGAGAAAAATGGTACCTCTCGCAAAATCTTTTTCTGCAAATAGATTGCGCCAAGATGCTGTCATGCCACGTGCATGATAGGTTTGCTGTTCGGCCGAAGCCGGCAGCGTTTGGTGGACTCTAAAAACGCTGACCAGAAAAGGAGGTTTCGACAAGATGTTTATTGTGTCCGGCAACAAGCAATTAATCCATGCAGAACCTACCGCATGAATCAGCAGGGGAGCTAAATCGAGGCAGGTATCGTAACTTACACCCGAGACGGGAACAGACAACCAAAAGCGCTGGTGGGCGCAGCCACACCAGGAAAGGAAAACGAAAGTTAAACTTAAAGCGCTTGCAATGCAAGGAAAATACAAAAACGAGAATGGCTTACCGCAAAAGGGAAAGCAAAGTCCAATGAACGAAAAAGCAAACATAAAGCGAGCCGGCAAATAGCTGAGGCTGAGAAACAAACGATCAAACAATACTCGGAACAAGAAGGGCGGAATCAGAACGTGACCCATGAACGAGAGTGTCGCAGGATAATAATCCGACGCCGGCTGTTTCTCTGTGGCGGCTTAAGTAGTCCCGTAACTAGTGGCATGATCGGAATCAGGTGCGGGGCTCGTCCGCGCGTTTCTCCCAGCTGGTACGGCGCGCGCCGGGGGGAAACGCCCACTCGCTGAAAACAGGTAAACAAAGCACGGATCGTAACAGTGCAAAGGCCTAGATTTGTGTAAAGGTCTCTTGTAAACAATATAAATAATGCCATGTGCAAAGGAGCTAGTTGCCTGTCAACATAATCCTAAATAAAATGAAAAAAATTTCAATGGAATGCCAATGCCAAATTAACAAGTGTGCATGATCAGGAAAATGTACCGTCTCGAGTACTCTGATGCGCAGTCGCCACCAATGCACAGTCAGGCTCAAACAGGGATCCATGTTGCGACTCGACCACAAGTTGAATGTGGACGCAAAATACTTGACATGTCTAAGCTCCCGTCCAGATGTTGTCCATATTGGGAATGGACATATGGTTTGCGAAAAATATTTTCGTACCTCTTGCCGGCTACTTTAAATCCCGTGCGCTCCACTGTAGCTAGAGGAGCTCTATCTTTAGCTATGTGCTAGGCTATCGCATCCACCTCTTAGACGTTCTCTCGTACGGTGTCGCCTCCATTATGGGCTGTTGTCACTTGTCCAACCTTGCTTTTCACTTTAAACTTTTAGCACAAGCTCCAAGTCAACAAAATGGTTGTGTCGTGGGTGGTGAAAAAGAAAAGGTTGGACGCGCTCTGTTTTGGGTGCTTACGACCCACTTTGTAGTTCGTGTTCTTTTGCTCAAACATCGTCTTTATGGAACCCAAAACATTTCCAAACGACAGATGTCGAATTTCTTTTCAGGACAAGCGCGACAGGAACAACTTCAACTAACGTTACTTCGTCTTCAGCCGTGTCAGCCGCTTCTTGATTTGAATCGCCAGCTACGACCGCGTCAGTTGTCTTTCTAGTTTAGATGCACCCTCCCACGACACTGTACAGGATAAGCGGTGTGGATCATGACGTGACATAAAATGAAATGATGGCACAGGCCTTTACTTTGACCAATGTGCAGTAAATGTACTATAATAGTACAGTAATTAATTATTGAATTTTTAATTGTACACAAATATTTACATATGTATTCATATCCTGTTTGTGGAGGGCATTACAGTGTGTGGTGCTCGATTATGTATATTTGAATGAGTGTGGGTGTCTCCTGTGGATGCAATCCCTTTACTTGGTTGTCAGTTTCATCCCAAAATTGGGTCAATGCTTCTCAGGTATGTTTGATGTTAATCAGTCTTCCTTAAAGCAGGCTTCCTTGCAAATGGGAGGTAGACATGTTAAATTATAGCCCTACATTGTGAAAAGCAGTTGGAAACAAGATCACTGAGTAGAGTGCAGACCTCCACCAAGGCCAGATTATTCATCCAACCATCCATGATCCACTTCTCCTCACGAGGGTCACGGGCGCGCTGGAGCCTATCCCAGCTGTCTTCTGGCAGTAGGCGGGGAACACCTTGAGCTTGTTGCCAGCCACAGGGCATGCACACAAAGACGAACACCCATCGGCGCTCACAAACACACCTACGGACAAGTTAGTGTCCAATCAACCTGCCATGCATGTCTTTGGAATGTGGGAGGAAAACAGAGTGCCTGGAGAAAGTAATAAGGAAATAGTACAGGTATACGGAAAAGAAGAAGAATAGTAAGTACCTCTAGTAACATTTAGGAATAGTTACCTTTTAACCAGTTGTCATCTGTGGTTTCTCGATCTGATCAATGGGTAGCACCCACTTAAGAGACGTACATGACTTGAAGAACAAGAAGAAATCGGATATGAAGTCATGGCGACACAACAGCAACCAAATTTGAATATCTATCACAAGTCCGGACAGCGACTCCTGCTCATTGTTAAGCGCTTTGCGGCGATCGAAGGGTTCCAACTGATAAGTGGCGTGCAACGAAGATGATGCTAATGGTGGCTGCTAGCGCCGATGTTCTTATCAAAGGCATGTGCATTGAAAATAAGCCGTAGTTTACCCAATTCTCAAATGTTTTTTGTGGCTGACTTTTTTTCCTCAATGCTCAAACTTGTGCCAGCAACACAGAACATACATTCTCCATTTATTTTCGTGATGCTAACAAACATAAAAACATCTATTTGCACAATCCATATTCTTAACCCGAAAAACTTTCCAAGCTGTGGACAAAATTCAACAACGTGACTTAAAAGTGTCTGACCTTTTCCAAATTGTTCCACTCAAATCAATTTCTCAGATGGTTTGGTGCAGAAAACTATTTTGTGAAGCACAGTAAAGAAGCAGACAGTGTGTGCCCAGGATTGTGATCAGGCTTTCTTTGTTGTTCCAGACAAGAATCTCTCGCAGCCCTAAGGAAAGCATTTTGTCAGTGGAAAGTTGTTCTGTTAAAATAAAACTCTGCTGTGTCTGCAGAAGTTTTCTTATAGTTTTGGGCTGAGTGTTTTATAAACTGGAAAAACAGAACGCTGGCTGTGGTCTTCACTTTTGTTAAAGGAAACAATCATAATGTCATAGACACATTTGAGCTCACTTCAGGCCTCTGTAATATGTTCTACTTTGGTTTCAATTGCATTTTGTTTGTTCATAAGGGCATTTTATTTCTCTTGAGTGAGAGAAACTAATTGAATTGGGAAGTACTGTATCATGCATAGTTGGAATTCCGTAACAATGGGATAAATGATGTGCTACTCAGTGAACTTGCCTGTGAAATTCATATGTTACATATATAAGATTAAAAACTTCACCCCATTAGTTTGCTGCACTAATACACTCTTATTCTGCCCTAGGCAGACAGACAACTCCTTCAATGACCACACCTGTTGACGAATCTTGCTATTCACCGTAGAAGCAAGTCAGGAAATGTGTAAAACTGTAACAATAAACACATAAAATACTCAAGTGTTGTTTCACAATAAAACACAACAAAACAACATAAGACACTTTGTCGCTACGTGACGAACAGTTAGCCAAGTTACCATGCTAACGTTTGCGAGCTAATGCGCAAATCGCTAGCTTAAAGGCTAATCATAAGCACATATCAACGTATGTCGGAATGTAAATACTGACATATATCGCAGAATACTTAGAACATATACCGTATTTTCCGGGCCATATGGCGCTCTTTAAAGTCCCTAATCTTCCCCAAAACAAACAAAGCGCCTTGTAAAGCGACGCACCCATTTTATGGACCAAGCATCACTCGCGACCATCAACCCTTTTACTCGTTGGGCTGTTCGGAGTGCATGTTAGCACACCCTGCTGGTCAAAGTCTGAGTCATCTCTGCTTCTAATTGACCGTGACTTATACATTATGTGACTATGGTGTTTGGGTGATGGTGTAGGAGAAAGCTGGACAAAAGGGCAGCTGTCCACAATGTTGTAGTCTGTCTTATCATTTATGTTATTGCAAGCAAGAAGCGTCCCAGGTTTAGACAACAGACTGCAAAAAGCCCAAAGCACAACAGCACATCTCTCTAAACAGCCATGCACATCTCTCTAAACAGCCATATGATTGGCTGAGTCTGAGTGGCTCCCAAGAAGCCATTGCTGTAATTGGCTAAGGCTGAGTGGCTCCCAAGAAGCCATTGCTATAATGTTTTTGTGTTATTTTTATTTCTTTTGGGTGTATAGATGGCATGAGAGAAGTTTTGTGTTAATCTTATTTCTTTGTTTCATTGTTTGCTTGTATGCTGAGTTTTTTTTTTTGGTTTTGATTTGAAACCGTGACTCTAAGGAGTGTGAAGTCCCTCCCCTGACATTGCCTATTAGGCTATTGCCAAGACACCTTTAATTGGTTGGAGTCATTGTCATTGGCAGTGATTCCCAATAGTTTCATGACATCTGTCATCTAAACGGGGTGATACCTCTGGCAACGCTAGCGCCTTGAGCTAGCACCTTGTAGTGCGGTGCGCCTAGTATATGCATTAAATCCGGAAATAGCACCCTCAACTGGTGTTGCGCCCTTTGATGCAGCGTGTCTTATGGCCGTAAAAATACGGTACATACAGGCTGTGTTTGGGTCAGAAGACAAATTGTGCGGTCGATCTTTATAACATCTCTGTACGTTGCTAAACAGGAAGTGCATTACGCAACAACATCCGGTTTGCTTTTCACAATAACAAATATACCTTAACAAAATAACGAACCTCTGTAACGAAGGAAACATATAAACAATATATGGCTCGTCAGTAGCCAGAATACACTCTTTAGCTCTGTAATTATAGTGTCTCTTTACTTCTTTTGATTAGTAAAGCGCTACCAAGTTACCTTTCTTCAGCCAATGAGCTGCACCAGATTTGCCATTCTTAATGGCAATTCCCTGTTTCTATGTGTCAGGCCAGCAGGTGGCTTTGCGGCTATGTGCTTAAAATCTGTTACCATATCTTTTTACAAAAACTATTTATAAACCTCCACTTCCATTTTACAGTCTACCGTCAAGCCAGTCCCCTTATTTTACTTTTCCATTCTTAGTTTCTTTGCTTTTTAATAAATCACATTTCCATAGATTGCTGAGGTAGCTACCAATCACAGCTCACCTGTTTTCTGAAGCTGAGCCATGATTGGTCGTTATCTGAGCCCTGCGCAACTGTGATGTCATTTTCAGTCAACAGAAGTGAGACAATGGTCGCCCCCTGTGATGGCTAAAAACGAGATTTTACTGCTTAACTCATATTCCGTAAAAGCAATATTCATCCGAATGGCGTGTTTGGACTAGTGGGTCTGCATAGAACATATTCTTATAAAGATTTGTTTGCTGTTGATCCCTTTAACTATCTAGGTTGTATCCTTCATCTTGCCCGAAGTCAGCAGGAATAAATTCCAGTAACCCATGACCCTAATGAGGACAAGTGGTGTAGAAAATGGATGGCTGTGTTAATTAGCTGCTGCAAATCTTACTGGTTTCAAAGGGAAATTCTTTTAGACAGTTATGGTTTCAGTTTCAACATGTCACGACATCACGTTGTTGTTCTTCTGAAGGAAATAAAAATAACTGCCAGTCAATAAAATTAAAATGGATATAAATGTTTTTGAATCCTCATTTTTAGTTATAAACGAGAAATAAAAATGCCATCCTTGTATCCCCATTTACTTTAATATTCCTCCATATTGGGTAATGAGGCCTGTGAGATGCAAATTTGCAGTCAGGCACAAGTCATAGCACACAGTGTAATACTCAGCTTCCTGCACTTAATGTTGTGAATTTCGTGAAACCTGACTTAAAAAGAAATGTAAAATTATATGTACACTACTGTATACTGTATTCAGTTGTCATCCAATAATTCTCAGCCCCAAGAACATGTACTTCTTGTCCAAAAGTAGCTCTGTACTGTATAGGAGAGTTTCTTGGCTTAGGACGGTAATGACATTTGACACGTTTTTGAAGTTAAAAACAGAACAGAATGAATGCCTAAATTCCGTGGCGCAAGAAAGCATGTACAGTTACTTCCATATTTACTGTTGGCCTAAGTAAAAAAGAAATACCTATGGAAATATATTTAATCCAAATATTTGTTGATATTATGATTTAAACACTATGTTACAATATGTCAGTGATAGACTACGGTTTTGAGTTCAGTACATTTTCACATTATGTCTGATGCAGGAACAAAATGATCATAAACCAACCACAGTGTTTCATTTGAAAATGCAGACTCAACTCTATTAAGGTAGATTTAAACTAAGTTATTGAAAAATGGGTTGGATTCGTGGCATTTTTCATTATGACATATTCTTTTACGCAGAAATTTCTCTCCACCTATTTTATGTAATTGTTAATAGGAGGAAGAAACTACAGATATTTGTCTCCATTTGAAGGCCAATTAGAAATATGATTGTGGGTGATTTGAAGAATATTCCGAGGCATTGAATCCGAAAACGGACGAATGACGAAGATGCGGTCAATAACTGTCAGTCATAATACTGTACAAGGACAAAAAAAAAAACAAGACTGCATATTGTGTATAGTTAATTCACGTCGGTATAGCCGGAAACGAGATAGGTGACCCTTCAACATAAAAGAAAACCAAGCTGTCATTGATATTATAATTCCGCAAGATTCTGATCGTCCCAAACAACACAGCCGTTTAATATTTTTTTGCATTAGTATGTCGAGACTGTGGGTAATTTTACTGTGTGTTTTCCACTTGGGAATGACTTTCGGTTAAGTTTATGAGCGAATGTTTCGACCGGAAAACGACTTCACTTCAGTAACTTGACAAATAGTGGCACCACAGCCACCACCGGTGCCTAGCAGCACCCTCGATCCCTTAAAAAAATACCGGTAAACTGCAGCCTTCCTCGTCGTGCGCGTCCTCCGGGCTGAGGCACAGACAGCTGTCGCCCGTAGGATGAACCCCACAATTTGTCAAAGAGCAAGTGGACGGCGCGAAAGGCTTGCCGGGTTTAATTCAGTCACGTGAGTAGCCTTCTCCCGAAAAAGACACATCACTTCAGTCGGTTTTGGATTTGCTGCACCCCCCTCCCGCCCCCAACCCAAGCAAAACTGATCCGATCTTCACATTAACATTAAGTAAATCTCACAATTTTGTACAAGTGGATAAACGAGCCACGGTGCGTAATTGCCAGATTTCCTAATGAAGTTAGTAATGCTGCCCTTCAGCTCCCAAGACCATTACATCACTTCACGGGCTTTCCCCTAGCGAAGGGCGGCTTTTATTTTGCCCCCCCCAACGAGTCCTTCTTTTTTTGCTTCTGCACCCCTTGCTGTGTGCTAACGACGACGTGACACTAGCGTCCATGCAGAGGGTCAGTATATAAATGTGTTATTCTAACACCTTGCATACAGAATAATTTATAAACAGTGTAATAACGTGCTTCGATTTAATTGTGATGACTGTCATTTGTCATTTAGCGACAATGTAAAGCTGAGCAATGATAAGAGTCGCACACAGGAATCAACTCCCATCCCTGCGGTGCCAGAACAAGCTAATTCATTATTTGTGGAGCATCAATATTTTAGAACAATATTTCTGTTTCTGAGATACAGTATGGTTGATACAATTGTTGATAGAAATGCGTCATTGCTATGCATTTGTAACATGCCTATGTAACAAGGTATTTTGCATTTCCTTAGAAGCTTCATGAGAATGTTGTAAAATCAGCAATGCTGAGTTTGCAAAGCCAATGCTTTGAAGATAATCTACATACAGTCAGGCCAAGATTAGACAATATGGCATCCCCTAAGCGAGAGTTTATATGGCGCCCCCTTCATTGACGATTTACATACACTTACAAACGAAATAAAATGTTTAACCTGACCTTTAATTCTTAAAGGGACACTTTTATGAGCTTAACAGTGGCACTTATAAAATAGGTTTGCATGTAAAAATTACACCAGTACTAAAAAGTTCCAGCGAGGGGGCCAACTCCACAGCAGAGTGTGGCCTTATCGGAATACATAATTTCGGCTGTTGCATTCCAAATTGGACGGCGTGTCGTAGGTCGCAAAACTGGGACCAAACCTCATCCAAATAAATGTGCACGTCTACTCAGTCTCATGTCAGTCGCTGTAAATATACAGACTGGTGCTTTATGCTGTGCACGTTCTAATCGTGATCAGCAAAGAAGCATTGTGCTCGTGTGAGTTTCGTCCCGGCTTCATATTTGTAGCTGCTCACTTCCACATTTCCTCATTCTCATATAAATCAGCCACGGAGAGGTTAATCTGTTTGATATGTTGACGTGGTCATTGGTAGGGATGTCCACATGAATTTTGGTGCCAATTGAAACTGTTTTGGGATTTTATAAGCAATGACATTACAATGATTTCCAATGGAGAGTTTGTCATCAGTCCCTTTCGTGACTCTTGTACTACCATAGGGAGAGCGGAAGGGGTCGTAGCCATATTTCTCATTAAAAGTAAGCGTTTTTCAAGTTGTCACTTATTTCCTATTTTTTCTAAAATGAATGAATAAAAAAGATACTCAGAACTAATTTCAGTTTCCTGATCAAAAAATATATAAACTGAGCTTGTTCGTGAAATAATATCACACATTTACTTCATTTTATCACCATTTTGTTACTGTCAAACAAATCATGCGAGTGAGTTGCTGTTGTACCGCTCTTCTCCTCTTTCTCCCCCTTGTGCTCTGCATAGTTTTAGTCCATTTGACATGTTTACAAAGTTGTCTGCTGTCTGTCACATCAATATACAGTATGTGCACCTCCCTGCACAGAGGGCGAGTAGAATACCAATAAATCAGAAGAGGCAGTATTTGATTCACTGAAAAAAAGCTTTCAAGACATTGACACTTTAGTACCCACAAAGCTTCTGTTAACATCACAGATGACTCAGATCACTACTGCTGCGCATGTGCGCCCGAGACACGCATATACAGCGAGAAAAGCGCAAAATGAGTCAGTTTGAAGAGAAAAACAAGGCGCCAAATAAACAAATATATAAATAAACAATTTGTTGATTATTAAAATTAATATTCGTTTCTTTTAATCGTCGACACCGAGCATTGATTAGTTGACTTATCTTGGGAGCCCTGT